>NC_143583.1:45445947-45553578 GCF_048544385.1 Mastigoproctus giganteus
TTTCTCTGCATTCTTTGTAATTCTCGGCGTTGCCTCATCTAGGCCTGTAGCATGTGCAATATCACATGGTCTTTCATTTCGCTCAAAGCGTTTCACGATTTCATATTTTTTCTCTATCGACAGAGGCGTACTGGCCATAAGCCTTACCGGGGAAACCCCGGTGAGCCGGAGGCCGGTGTGATTTTGGACATAAACCATAGTATGAGGCCACCATAAATTTTCCCCGGTAAGAATTTTTGATCCAGTCCGCCTCTGTTTATCGATATTGCTTTTCTTTTTCTCTCTGAATCTGCAGTGTCTTCACCAGGACGCTTCCTTTCACATCTTTTAAGTATTTTACTAATTTTTAGGGAATAAAGCACAATTACAAAACGAGGAGGCACGGTTGATACACATAAACAAAGCTGGGTGCGTGTAGCAACTGAATAAACAACACCGTAAAGGCAGAGATTAACACCTCACATTTTACTAAAGCACATTTCTAGGGGTTACTACCATAAAACAATTTCCAGTTGCGTTTCTGCTAGTGGAATCTGTTATAAACTGGTAGTAAACTCGATCTAATTGCATTTGCGATTATACTGATAGCTGGAATTGTGTTGGTTTTTACGTTATTATGGTGAAATGTATTTCCCCTTCACTGATATAAAAAACATAAATACATTTTCGGAATCTTCTCTTCATTCCTATCGTGTTGCGTCCAGTTGGGGTAATTCCGTGTTCGACTGCCATTTCTTGTAAACACAAAGGCGAATCGTGCTTAAGCAAATTCGGCTCGTGTTATCTAAGATATTGTTCCCCTACTTATAAATCGTGTATGATCGAATTCGTGTAGTGTAAACACGTGTTATACGAGGACTGACTGTACTAATGTGATGGCAGTATATGTAAGCCTATGTAATACTAACTATACATGCTTTGATTGGAGTGGACCAAGCTTTTGGGAAGCCTCAATAATCCACAAAATAATTCCTAATTATTATTCCTATAAGGTTTAGTAGTTGTGCTACAAAAAAAAAAAAAAAAAAAGATATTTTGAATAGTCTACAATTATTTTATATGCCTAATTCACGTGCTCCCGATCTGCTACTATTGCAACAATAGCGATGCCATATTGGCCGCCATCTTGGATTGGTTTCGAGCGAACTGCTTTAAACCTGCTAAATACTGCATGTTAGGTGATAAAAATTGTCAATTAATATCACTACTGATTGTGTATTCTTGCTGCATACTTTTACTAATTATTTGTCATGTGTACAATGAATTACTTAATGAAATTTACTGTGCCTTCGAGTCACGTGGTCATAACTGATGTTTAGGAACTATCGTAATGCAAAAATGCAAGATTTTTGGAAAACTTTTTAAAAGGGAAATTTTAATCAGAACTTGGATCCTTATACATTGTTTAAAAGAGGAACCCTTGATAAATTTTTTAGATAAATTTTGGAAAGACCAAGAAATGGATAATACAGAGTAAAACTGTAAACATAATTTCTGAAATGCCAGAACAAACACAGCCTACAGATGCTGATAAAGATGACTTACTGGTCAATGAACTCACAGACGAGACAGAAGACCCCAAGCTGATCCCCACCCTGAAAAAGAAACATAAAAGATTTGTTTCCCCCCAAAACTGATCGGAAAATAAGATCTCAAATGGAAGCAAAGGAACAAGAGGAAATCCAACCTACCCAGACAGAAAACACTGAATCCAGCAAACAATCTGACTCCCTGGAGATTGACCCTGCTCTACCTAAGGGCCCCGTTCTAGACAAAGTTTTGAAATTCGGGATTCGACTTGACAACAAACTTAAGGATTCCACAAATAGGATTACCACAGCTCTCCGTGGCAACCTGGTTGGACTCTGGACAAAACTGGAAACAATACTCCTGAAGGTCCACTACCAATCGGAGGCAAATGCTGCCAAATTAGATGCATTCATGCAGTGTAGGGGTGAACAAATGCCACAGGGTGCCCCTACGTATGCAGACGTACTGAGGAACCGAAACCATAAAACCCAACAAGAGCTAATACTGCAACAGCACCAAAAAGGAGGACCCTCCTCCCAAAACCGTATCTGGTCCTGCTTAAACCAGTGACTACAGACACCGCCCAAACAAGCAAGCAAATAAAGGAATCACTAATGGCAAGACGCACGGGACTAATAATGTAAACCGAGACTCAAATCCTTAACTATTCGAAAATACCCACATTGGGTCTGCGAGCTGGGCCCCCAGAGAAAAGGCCTGTCTATAATAATCTTTGACATGGATAAGGAACTTACCCAATCAGCAGTTAAGACCGAAATCTACCAGAGGAATTTACAGCATCTTTACCCCGACGTTGATCTTACCAAACTAATTAATCCTAAATACCAGACCAAGTCACGAGATGGAACCTCGTTGAACTGGGTTGTGGAATTGTCACCCAAAGCCTGGCAGACCATTAATCACCAAAGCAGAATATACATAAGCTGGGGCAGCCACCGCTTCAAAGAGCATGTGACTGTTCCCAAACGTTTCAAATGCTGCCACTTTGGCCACACAAGTCACACGTGTACTCAGAAAGAGCCCACTTGCAGCTATTGCGTACAAAAAGGCCATGAATTTCACACATGCCCAAATAAATCCGAAGATCCAAAATGTGCAAACTGTAAAGCAAAAAACATCCAGCACTTGCATTCCATCAGGGACAGCAATTGTCCAATTTATCTAAAAGCAAAGAGTTTACACCAGCAAAGAATCAGTTATGGAACCACACCATAAACAGCAAATATCAAATACAGTACGCTTCCTACAAAATAATGCACAAAGGGCAATTGCAGTTGCTGGCCAACTCTGCTGCAAAGTGGAAGAAGAAAATATAGACCTACTTCTGATACAAGAACCCACACCCATGCCAAAGAAGTTAAGGGATACCCCACCACCTATAAGATCGTACAGTGCCAGGGCAACATCCCCTGGGCAGCTGTATTGGTTCGCAATCCAGACTTCACTACAACAAAAATCGCTCATTGCTGCCATTCCTGGGTCACCTGCGCCCACATTATTTGTCCCGTTAGTGAATTCTACACTGTATCCATATGCTCCAGACCTGGGAATGACATACTTCCGGTTATAAATTATCTCCAGAACCTAACTGCTGAACTACCGAATGCCAGGATACTTGTCAGTGCATACATGAACTGTTGCTCTCCAAGCTGGTACAGCCAAAGCCAGGAAAGTGAAAGTGAAAATGTGTTTAGGATCAAATGGCACCAGGGGTTTCCCCCATCTCTGCGTAGTTTACATTGTGGGTGAACCAGTTGACTGGAAAAGTCAGAGATTTAAAAGTGTTTGGAATTGTATTTGTGTGGTGTTGTGTACCATTGTTCATCTGGTCATTTAGCCGCTGGACCTCTGCTGAGGCCCAACGTTGCCCCACTTTTGCCCCATGGAGGCAGACCAGGAATTCACTTGACTTAAGTTACTCTGGCAGGTCCTGCCGCTTAATTTCCTGAGATTTCGGCGGCTAGGACCTAAAAAAAAAAAAAAAAATGTAGATATACATATATAAGTGTATATATACAGTAAACCCTCGCTATTTGCAGGGGTTACGTTCCTGAGAAATGACGCGAATACTGAGTTATGGCTCCCATAGTAATAAAGGGGTTCCATTCCAAAGTATGAAATATATAAGAAAAACTAGTCTAAAATTTTGTCTTTGTATATATTATATGTACCTTCATAATATGACTATGTACATAGACAGTAAATAGTGAAATGCAAGCATATGGCATCGAAATGAAAATAAGAAACAATTTAATATTAAATGTAATATTTATTAGAAATTTCAAACAAATCTTTCAAACCAACGCCTTTGTTAGCTAAAAAACTTATCTTGCCAGTGCTATCACCAGTTTCACTAAAGTGTTGATAAAGGAGTTTTGCCTTTTCACGAATGATGGGTGAACTTAATGGAATTTTTTTTTGAGTTTGGTCTTCTATCCACAGATTTAAAGCCTTTTCCATTTTTTATAATTTAACATCACGAGTTACAGAGCAAATTTTTGAAGCAATTAGCGCGTTTTCACGGACACTACGATGGATTTTTTCTTCTGATTTCTTGATTGATCGTACCGTTGACTCATTGATTTTATAATGTTTTGCCACTGAGGAGACACTTTCACTATTAGAAATTTTATCTAATAACTCAATTTTATTCGCTAATGTCATCACCTTCTTTGATCTTTTCACATTTCCCTTGTTATTCGTAGCCATATTTTTTTACGGGTTAGAAAGAACTTGTCCACAATAAAGTCACTTTCTTCCGTTAACACACTCGAAAAAGTCTGTTTTACACTGCAAAACAGTAGATTATCACTTTTGTAAGCATATCAATTTATAAATTGATAAATTTATTCAATTTATAAGCATATAAATTAAAAGCAAACGACGAAACCTTCTATGACAAGCGCATAACACATACTGAACAAGGATTAGCGAGAAACATCCACACTCGCGATTTTGTCACCCCCCTTCCCTCACCCGCTGAGCACTGTTTTGACTGGGAAAGATAATTTTAGCCATGCCCATGTTTTTTTATGCTGGAAAATGTTCACGGCGCTTTAAAATTCACATTTTTTTAGGTTTCATTTTATATTAAATCAGCAACTGCAAATACGTGAAACCGTGAATACAGATACCGCGAATAGTGGAGGTTTACTGTATATATATATATATATATATCCATGCAGTTGTATTTACTTTGAATGTTTGCATACAGTGCATAGCGTCCATGCATTCAAACGGCAGGAGCAGGGCAATGTGTGTGATAGGCTGAGACTGGGCGAAACTGCATGGATATATATATACACAAATTAATTTAGGATGTAGGGCGTTTGTGTCATGTATAGGTAGAGTGGGGAGGACAGGCAGAAGGCTGGGGGGTAAAGGTAGAAATATGAGGGCGACAGAGTAGATATCCCCAGGTGGTCAGTGAATCATGTCCATGCCTCACCAGAAGGAAAAGGAGGGTTGGTGGTGAGAGGGGGGGGACAGGGTGTCTCCCCTCTCCCCACCCCTGGGTTTGGGTTTAAAGTAATCGAGTCAGATGCTCGATTTTGTTCGCCAAAATGGCTTGGTGGCAGCGAACTGCACCATCCAGGTCGGTGTGTTCCTTTGACAAGTCCAGGGTTGAGGTCATTCATATGATTGTAAGCCGTGTCCTTTATTCTTAGTAGAGTCGGTTTCCTTGTAGGTTCCATGATGCGGCAGTCATGACACCTAGGCGTTATCAGTTCTCAGCTTGAATTTGTTTGATTGTTGTTGGTCACGGTTTGATTGTTGTATGATGAGGGTACATCTTCTCTTGTAGAGGTCTTCTGCGAATTTGGAGAATGCAATGTATTGCTCTTTACTGTCGAGTAGGTGCTTTTCCCTGTCTCTGGGCAAGAAGATGATCCTGGAGATGAGCTGGCGGCAAAGGTCATTGTAGAGCTGGCAATCATACATGAAGTGCTGCCAGCTCTCAGACTCTCCACAGCAGCAGGCGGGATCCTCTGTGATGCCCAGGGCTGTGAGTTTTGCCTTGAATGCTCCGTGTCCAGTAAGTAAAAAGGTTGTATAGAGGCCCGGTGAGAACCACAGCGAGGCCTTCGGATGTGATTTCTCCACGTTGGGGAGAAATTTCCTAGTGATCTCTCCCTTGGAAGAGTTGTCCCATCTAGATTGCCATATTTGCGTGAGGTGGGCAGTGAATCTTTTCTTTTCGGTCGCTCGGTTAGCAGTGGGATCTGCATTGAAGCCCATGAAGGTGCAGGCATTTCCCTTAAATAATTCATAGAGGATTCGGTCCCCTTCCAGGTCGAGTGGAAGGGTTCCAGCCAGCACCTGCAACGCTTGTGTGCTTCACTGTGCTGCAAGCCCATGTGTTGGCCAATAGCATAGCTCTGTGGATGGAGTCGAGTAATCTGTGGTTAACTGCCATGGTGACTTTAGAGTTCCATGCTCCCGATGTAAAGGTTTCTATCGGCATAAAGACTACTTTGTATATGAGCTTGAGGGTTTTGCTGTTTAGCCCCCAGTCCCTTTTTGCGACCCTGGTGATGAGCGCGCTGTGTAGCCCCTAATTTTCTTCCTGGTGTAGTTGAGATGCTCTTTAAAGGAGAGAGTGGCATCAAGTATTGCCGTAGCTTAGTGGTCATGCGCACAGGTGCATAAGTACACGTGCCTTGAGTGACTGGGGTTCAAGCCCATGACTGCTGAATATGGTGCTTTTTCTTGTATTCTGTGTATTTTGTAAACTCTTCTGACCATTTGGTCGTCCCGGAGTATAAACAGAAAATTTATTTATTACACCCAGGTACTTGTGCTCTTTTGATAGTCTCAGTGTGGTGGTAGTATCAATCTTTATCTGAGGGGTCTCCTTGGATCAAGGGAGCCCCTTAGGAGGATAGAATTAGTTTTTTCTTTGGAGATCCTAAGATTGTGCTTTTTGGTCCATTTCAGAAGAATTTGTAGGGCATGGTTTGCCTTTGTTTCAAGTTGTAGTCTGCTGTTTCCGGCGACCATAAGGATGAGGTATCTGCGAAGGCTTGCGAGGATGCTTCACCAATGTCCGTATTTAGGAATTCATCCATTGTAATGTTCCACAGTATTGGTCCCAGTACAGAGCCCTGTGGGCAGCCTCTGTATATTTGTCTCATAAGCGTTCTATATGGGGTGTTTATTGTGATACATCTGTCAGACAGATAGCTTTTTATTATGTTATATAAATTTTCTGGCATGCTGGTCTCCCGGAGCCAGGTCAGGATGCTTGGCCACCAGAGGGTATCAAACACCCCGGCAAAGTCAACAGAGATAGCTAGGAAGTACTTTTGATTAGTGGATGCTGCTTGCACCAAGAGATTTCTCAGGGCATCCACCGTTAACAACCCCCGTTGGAAGCCATACTGTTTTGGCAATGCCAGGTTTGCTTGCAGGTAGCAGTTTTGTATTCTAGTCAGGAGGAGTCTCTCGAGGAGTTTTCTACAAACAGAGAGCAGGGCTATTGGTCTGTAGGAGTTTGGTAGTTCCGGTGGCTTGTTAGGATTTTTGATAATTAGTTTTACGTTGGCCCTCTTCCACTCTTTGGGGAAAGTTCCAGTCCTGAGGCATAGATTATAGAGCAGCCAGGAGTGAACCGAATCTATAAATGGACAACAACTTGAGGAATATCTCGCCAACAGCCCTTTCACAGTATTAAATCGCCCAAACAACTTAGCCACCTACTCAGGCACTCGCCGGGATATCTCAAACTGAACAGTACTGGTTCACTTCTGACCACAGCGCCATAACCTTCCAGATGACCAGAGCACTTGATCGTAGTACCCTTCCAAGAATACAACTCCAAAAATTCGCCATCACTAAAGCAGATTGGCCACTATTCCAAACTAGTATCACTGCCGCGGCCCGAGATTTCCATGCCCAACATCAACAGATCAGAGACCCCCAACTAGCATCAAAGGACTGTAACAAGAATCATTACAAACACAGCCATCCCAAGGAAAAAACCTCAGTCAAGAACTGTCCCGTGGTGGAACCGAGACCTGCAGAACCTTTGACAAGAGGTGAATGCCAAAAGACGAGCGTTCTAACGTGTTCCTAGGACAAAACCAGAACCAGAGGTTGATGCCCTTAAGCAAAGCTACAGGGGAAAAGAGCAACCAATACACAACATTGATGCAGCAAAGGAAAAAAACTAGCATGGGAAAACCTCATCTCTACAGTGGGAAATGATAAACCGTGGGGGGGGGGTACAAAATCACCACAAATAGACTTCCCAGGGGTGAAGTTATTCACTCCACCAAAATCCAACTAAATCAAACCACCAACTAGAAAGAATCCATAAACAACATCCTGAATACTATTTTTTTCCCAGCAGTAAATCCTTCAACACTGCAGCAGGTCCAACTATGCAAGAGCAATGAAAACTACTTCACAGTTCAGACTGAAGAACCCTTCTGGGAACAGGACTTACACCTCGCTGCCCATCTAACAAAAAATAGAAAGACTCCAGGCCCCGACCAATTAGAACCTGAAATCATAAAGAAAGCTTTTGAATATGTTCCGCAGCTCTTCTTAAACCTGTTCAACCACTGTCTACGAGAAGGCTGCTTCCTGCTCGACTGGCGAACAGTGAGTGTCCGGCTAATCCTATCCTGGCTAATCCTATCACCAAAATCCAACTAAATCAAATAACCACCAACTGGAAAGAATCCATAAACAACATCCTGAATACTATTTTTTTCCCAGCAGTAAATCCTTCAACACTGCAGCAGATCCAACTATGCAAGAGCAATGAAAACTACTTCACAGATCAGACTGAAGAACCCTTCTAGGAACAGGATTTACATCTCGCTGCCCATCTAACAAAAAATAGAAAGCCTCCAGGCCTCGACCAATTAGAACCTGAAATCATAAAGAAAGCTTTCAAATATGTTCCGCAGCTCTTCTTAAACCTGTTCAACCACTGTCTACGAGAAGGCTGCTTCCTGCTTGACTGGCGAACAGTGAGTGTCCGGCTAATCCTATCCTGGTAAGACTTACCAGAATCTTACCATACAATTGCCTTACTATCAGCCATAAGTAAAGTATTCGAATACATGTTGAAACAAAGAATTGAGAAGTATTACTCTGCAGCAAACCTACTCTCTGACAACCAATATGGCTTCAGGAAAGGCAGATCTACTATTGATGCCCTGAATCAAATTATAAATATGGCCAATGCCTCTGAACAAAAATATTTCCTCGTCATCTTTGTCGACTTTGCCAGGGTGTTTGACACCCTTTGGTGGCCGAGCGTCCTGGCAAGGCTCAGAAGGGCAAATCTTCCCTACAAATATCTTTAAATACATTGCACAGTATCTCTCGCACAGGAAAATCACTGTGAGAGCCCCATACGCCCAAGTCACATGGCAGGTACACAGCGGCTGTCCACAGGGCTCAATTCTCGGCACCATGTTATGGAACATGGTAGTTGATGAGTTTCTGCAAAAAGACCTAGGAAACGTTACATCTTTGGCTTATGCCGATGAGTTGGCCTTGATGTTTGCTGCAGGCAACAGGGCACAACTGTAAGCTTCACGAAACCCTACAGGAATGGGCAACTCAACACAGTCTACAAATCTCAGACACTAAAATCTGCTCAGTCTTACTAAAGGGACATCTGCACCCAAACAGACCACCACAGATAAAGATTCAAAATACAACAGTTCGAATGGATACCCAGCTTAAATACCTGGGTCTCCTGTTAGATAACAACCTTACTTTTAAGCCGCATCTCAAGTACCTGCAGAGGAAAATTAAAAACTTTGCTTCAGTGTTTGGCAGGATTACCAGAAAAGACTGGGGGCTCAAAAGGAGAACCCTCAGTCTATTCTACAAAACGGTCTTTTTACCTGCTATTACATATGCTGCTCCAGTTTGATACAACAAAACCAAAGTGGTCTCCAATCAACGGAAGCTAGAAACTATCCAGAGGACAATATTACTGACAACTTCTTGAGCCTGCTGCACGGTCAGCACTCTGCCCTGCACACCCTGGGGGGGGGCCTTTCCCCCCTGGACCTGGAGGTAGTGAGATCTGGCATCCTAATCAACCTGACCAGAGGAAAGGCTACCACCTTCTGAGACTCCACCTCAAACATAACAAACAACCACAAAATGGAAAACCGATGTTTGACCGAATATTTACATGACCTCTGGCAGCAATACTTACATGACCTCTGGCACAGAAAAGGCACAAAGGGTGCCATTACCCAATAATTCATTCCAGACCTCAGAAAATCTCATCTAGAAATGCTGGTCTGGCTTTCCCCAGGCCTACTGTCCTCATACCTACTCACTGGGCATGGGGCCATCAGAGTAAAGTTAATAATGGGATTAACAGACAACCCACTATGTTCCTTCTGTTTCCCAGAAACCTGGGAGCAACTAATGTATACTTGCCCAATCTATGAAGACCTAAGATGTGTATTAATTACCAAAATACACTTTAATCCAAAGGATCAGGAGCATTACCTCTTGGAATCCAGTGAGACTTATAATGCCTTTACCAACTTCGCACAGGAACTCTTTTACAGACAAAGGACCCTCCCACCGCCATAATCTTGGCTTATATCACCACTGTACATCAGAACTGAGGACAGCACAATCCCAACACAAAGGACTCTCCATATACGAGAACCCTAACATTGGATCCCTGATCCTATGAACGGCACATCGGAACAGACAAACATCTACTGGTGTCTGATGTCAAGCATGCAGGGATGGGCTCCCTCTGGTCCCTCCCCCAAGGACGTAAAGAGTAAACCATTTTAAAAATCACAACATAAAACCAAAGATGGGACTTTGTCCCAAATGAAGGCACAGACAAGATGTCTCCACTCCTGAAGGAACAAATGGCCCACTCCACCAACGAAAACTCCAGCAATGGATCCAAGTACAGAATCTTGTTTTTCCCATGGAATACTGATCTCCGAACCTAACCTCACTACTATTGACTCTCGGATGGGACTCCCCAGTCTCCCAAATGGACAAGACCCGGACATGGGTCTTGTCCATTATTGATATCCCTGATATAGAGACGGCCTATTGGCGACTCTTAATCCACTCTCCCTTGCGGATCTTTCCTTCCAACTCAGGAGGAGAGGGTTCCCTCTTCTTGCCTCTCCAAATTTTCACTCTGGTGGGGCAGGCATGGGCACTGAAAAAAAAAAACAGGGTCACTTTCACTATCGACTCCCCTCCTTCCTACTTCACCCCCCAGTCTTCAGTCTCCCCTCTCAATACTTTCTCTTACACAGCATTTGTCCCACACATCCAAACTTAAATTACAACAAAATTTTGCCCTACCTTTTAGGCTCCTAGAACTCTTCCTTCAGCGTACAACTCCACACAGCACTCTTTAGCGAAATCTTACCTAAATCAACTGCAATCACTTTAACTTTTTTTTTTTTTTAGGTCCTTGCTACTGAAATCCCAGGAAAGTAGGTGGCGGGACCTGCCAGAATGTCACTTACTGGCAACACCTGGCTAGCCTCCATGTGGCAGGGTATGGGCAATGTCAGTTCCCAATAGGGGCCTAGCCCCTATTGGGAAGCCAGAGGAACAATGGGCACATCCCACGACACACACATTTTTAAATCTCTGGCTTGACAGTGTTCTGTTTCCAATACAATGTGCATATGAGGAGATGGGAGAAACCCCAGGTGCCATTTGACCTGAATATACCTTATACAGTCAAATGTAATAAGAGAGGATAATAATTGTTTATGTTATTGTTCTGTCTTGTGAATGTGAATTTACACTTACATTGAGACATCTCATTTATTTAGTTTTGATTTCACTTTTGGGCCAAAAATTTTCAGGAATCTGTAATTATAGGGGAAACAGAGAGGTTTAACACTTTGAAAATTGTTTTAGTTTAACTATTAATCACAATCAATAGTTTGATTGTGTCATGAGCTGTTAAACTTTGACAATTCAAACTATAATAAGTTACAGAAAATAAATCTAGGCAAATCCTCTAACTCACATTGCCAGTAGAGTCTAGAAACAGGGGCCAAACTACCTTACATATCAATAAATTAGTAAATGCCAACTTCCTTGTTAATAAGGGACCAGACCAGTGAGAGATGAGTACAGAGACAGTTTGTCATGAATAAAAAAAACAGGATGATAGATAATGAACTGATTAGTAGTATGCCACAAAGTTTATGGCAAACTTACTGTAAGTGTTTGTTACATACAATAAAAAAAAATGCTAATTCAGTTCTACCAATGTTGTGTGATTTGTGTGCTAATATAATCCAATCAATTGTTAAAACCTAAAATATTTAATACACTCATAGGAAGTTGTGTGACTTTATGAATAAATTTGTTAAAATAAATCCAAGTGAACAGTAACTTTGACTCAGTGAATGTTATTGTTGATTGTTTGCTAATTATGCCTTTTGCGCAAAATGAATATGATTAAGAAATTCAGATATGTTGAAATAGTTCTTTATTAGGTTAAATGGAACTTGCTGATTACTTTATATACAAATTTATGTAGTAACTGTATACAGGTACCAACTTTAAAGAGAAGATATTGATATGGCACATGAAAGTTAAAAGTTGCTCTTATTGTTTTCTTAATATTATCTGATATGCTTTGAATATTTTACTTATTATAAAGTATTGTATTTTTGTTTACTTGACAAGCCCTCTGCTATTGTCGATGAAGCAGCTTGTGCAGCCTGTGACTTTAACAAGCCTGGTGCAGCCTGTCAAAGGAGAATGCCCTGGACATGGAGAGGTGAATATAGTAAGTATTTCACTAGTGAATATTATTTATTAAGAAGCCCCTAATAATTGAGTCTCAAGCTTATAAAGTATGTAAACACTTGCACAAGTGTCTCAGCAGTATGGCATTTGTGTCCCCACGAATAAAAAAAAATTAGTTTGTTCTGCCCAAATGAATCAACAGATTCTGCAGTAATAAGTGCTATCATTTAATCCTTTGATTATCGAACAGTCACATTTGCAATAGGTGTTATTATATAGTTTCACAACCATTTCTGTTTTTAAACTGCCTAAAAGAGAATTGGGCACAGTACTAAATGGAAAATAAAGTTTAATAATCTTTAAAATATTTGAATCCTTTAAGATGATAAAAAGAAACAAAATACGATAAGCTTGTTAATTCCATGTCGGATTATTTGAAATGCACTGTTTTTTGAAGTTGCCACTGTTCCCCAAATAACGATATAGAGTTTTATATGTATGGAAGTAAAAATGCAGTTTAGTAAAGATAATTCAAAAACATCTGAAAAGAAATCTGAGGTCTGAATTAGGTCCTAGCAACTTGTGAATAGGTTGCCTAATTTGAAAAGACTGTTGAAACTAACCAAAGCCAAAATTGTCAATAATGAAATTGAATGGAACCATAAGTAAAAAAAATTGTGCAAAATCTTGCGGATTTCACATAAAGTGATGCTACAGGCACACACATAATTCATTTTGTTCATATTGTTGATCAGTAAAATACACTAAAATACACTAATCAGTAATAATAATACAAAACATGATACTGTACATCTTCCTTTAATTCACTTCATGTATGACAGAGAGAGAGAGAACTTCAGAGGAAAAAATATTTTGGAATGGAGGTTATAAAAAAATTAACTTTCAAGGTGTGTGGAACATTTCTCAATTTCTTACATGTAGGTGGCAGAGAAGAAAAATGTATGGGATGCATATAAAGTATTAGGTGACACAGAAGCTTATGGCAGATATAAAATAGTCTGTAATCAAGTTGCAAAGGAGGTTAGGCAGGCGAAGGCAGATTATGAGAAATCCTTGGCAAAGGATGCAAAGAAAAACAGCAAAGAGTTCTTTACTTATGTAAACTCTAGAAGGAAAGGGATGAATCGGATTGGAGGACTTAACATAGATGGATTGACTATTAATGATCATGCTGAGGTAGTTGATAAACTGAATGAGTATTTTGCATCTACATTCACACATGAGGAGTTATTCAATGGGGGGGGTGCCAGAAGTTTATCAAACTCTAACAGGGAGCTAAGTGATTTTGTAATAACTGAGAGCAAAGAGGAGGAGAAATTGCTGAAGCTAAACATAAAAAAGGCACCTGGAGTGGACGAGATCTGTCCAGTTTTTTTATTATTATTATTATTATTATTAGCCATATGGTGCAAGGAAGCCTGAGGCTTATGCTGCACCAGCAAAAAAAAAAAAAAAAAATTCCCACGTTACCCTAAGAAAGAGAGAGAAGTAGAAGAAAAAAAGAATTATCATATCCAGCTCAGGACTCTGGGTTTGCCAAGCCCATACTCACCAGATGTGAGCCCCTGGGGTTACAGTTTTATTAAAGGAGGCAGCAAAAGAATTAAGCAAACCCTTAGCCATAATTATGAGAGCTTATTTTGACTTAGGGGAGGACCCCATGGACTGGAGGTGTGCAAGTGTATAAACAATTCACAAAGGGGGTTCAAAAGGCGACACAAGTAACTACAGACCTGTTAGTTTAACTTGTGTTCCTGGGAAAATAATGGAATCACTGGTTAAAGAAACATTGCAGGATCATCTAGACAAGACTGCAGTAAATGGTTAAGACACACATGGGTTTGTTAAAGGGAGGTCTTGTCTGACCAATTTGATTGGATACTATGATGTGGTCACAAAGGAACTTAATGCCAAAAATAGTTTTTATTTCATATACTTGGATTTCAGGAAAGCTTTTAATATTGTTGCAATTGGAAGACTGCTGTACAAATTGGAGAGGTATGGCATTAAGGGTAAGTTGCTACAATGGATAAAGGGATGGTTGAGTGGGAGACGACAGAGAGTGGTAATCAATGGACACTGCTTTTCATCGACAAATGTTAGTGAAGTTCCCCAGGGTTCAGTGTTGGGCTCATTGTTGTTTTGTCTATCTATCAGTGATATTGATGAAGGTATATCAGGTTTAATGTCCAAGTTTGCAGATGATACGAAGGTTGGCAGGGTTGTTAACGACAGTAAAGACAGTATGCTACTCCAACTGGATCTAGATAAGTTGGTAAAATGGGCTGAGAAGTGGCAACTGAAGTTTAACATTGACAAATGCAAAGTACTGCATATGGGTAGCAATAACCGAAGAGAAACCTACCAACTGTGTTGTACTACACTCAGGGAAGTGGAAAGTGAAAAAGACCTGGTGGTAGTTGTGCAGTCAAATATGAAGTTCACTGATCAGTGTAGATGGGCTGCCAGGGCATGTCATGGAGTCTTGTCAATGATATACAGGAATTTTTCTAGCAGGGACAGGGATCTGATTATCCCATTATACAAGGCAGTTGTCAGGCCACACCTAGAGTACTGTGTACTGGTTTGGAGGCTACATTTTAGAAAGGATGTAGAGTTGCTAGAATGAATAAAAAGAAGGTCTGCAAGATTGGTGAGGGGGCACAAAGGGTCCTCTTATGAAGAAAGGCTTAAGTTCTGCAAATGGCAGCGCCTGTTGAGTCAGTTTGGTGTGACATAAGCACTGCGAAAGCAAAAATAAGAGTAGGAGTGTGTTATAGGCCTAATGACTCGAATGAGTACATTGAACAATTGTACAGAGAAATAGAGTGGGCCAGTAAATCAGAATGTCTTATAATGGGCGATTTTAACTTCCCAGATATTGACTGGAACTTGTGGGTTGGTCACTCACACACTAGTCAGACTTTTGTGGATTTATTGTTTCCTGCAGCAGGATGTTCGAGAGGCAACCACAGAGAGTAATACTCCTGATCTGGTTATTAGCAGTGATCATTCGTGTATTAAGAATTTGCAGGTTAAGGAACCACTAGGTGGCAGTGTACTGATGTGGGATTTACTTAAAGATTTAATTACCATCAGGGCTAAAGGAAAGGGTTTTTGCTTCCGTAAAGGTGAGTACAGTGGTCTCAGAAAGTTTTAAAATTCTGTACAGTGGGATCAACTGACGATGTTACCAACAGTAAATTCTAAGTGGGAAGCATTCAAGGAATTAATCGTGGATGCTACTAAAGTTTCATACCTATTAAGAAATATTGTTCAAGGTTTAGGCCTAAATGGTTATCTAATGAACTAGACTTGTAACAGGGAAGAAAAATGCATGGGATGCATATAAATTATCAAGCAACTCAGAAGCCTATGGCAGATATAAGCTAGTCTGTAATCAGGTCACAAAGAAGGTTAGGCAGGCAAAGCAGATTATGAGAAATCCTTTGCAAAAGATGCTAAGAAAAACAGCAAGAATTTCTTTACTTATATAAACTCTAAAAGGAAGGGGATGAATCTGATTGGTCCACTTGACATCGATGGTTCGACTGTTGATGATCCTGCTCAGATAGCAAACAAACTGAATGAGTATTTTGCATCTACATTCACACATGAGGAATTATTAAGGTTTGAAAATGGCAGAAGGTTATCAAATTGTAGCAGGATACTTAATGATTTTGTAATAACTGAGAGCAAAGTGGAGGAGAAATTGTTGAAGTTAAACATAAGAAAAGCACCTGGGGTGGATGGGATCTATCCAGTTATATTAAAGGAGGCGGCAAAGCAACGAAGCAAACCCTTATCCATAACTATGAGAGCATCCTTGGACTCAGGGAGATGTGCAAATGTATCCCCAATTCACAAAGGAGGATCGAAGGGTGCCAGGAGTAATTACAGACCAGTTAGTTTAACTTCTCTTCCGGGTAAAATAATGGAGTCACTAGTTAAAGATGCATAGCAGGATCATCTAGACAAGACTGCAGCAATAATTCAGACACAGCATGGGTTTGTTAAGGGGAAAGTCTTGTCTGACAAATTTGATAGGATATTATTATGTGGTTACAAAGCAACTGGATGCAAAAAATAACTTTGATATCATATATTTGGATTTCAGGAAAGCTTTTGACACTGTTGCGCATGAAAGATTATTGTACAAATTGGAGCAGAATGGTATTAAGGGTAAGTTGCTACAATGGATAAAAGGATGGTTAAGTGGGAGAAGACAGAGGGTGGTAATCAATGGGTGCTGCTCTTCGTGGACTAATGTTATTAGTGGAGTCCCACAGGGTTCGGTGTTGGGTCCACTGTTGTTTTGTATATTTATCAATGATATTGATGAAGGTATATCAGGCTTAATGTCAAAGTTTGCAGATGATACAAAGGTTGGCAGGTTTGTTAATGACAGTAATGGCAGTGTGCTACTGCAACAGGATCTAGATAATTTGGGCAGATGGGCTAAGAAGTGGCAACTGAAGTTTAACCTTGACAAATGCAAAGTACTGCATATGGGTAGAAGTATCCCCAGAGAAACGTACCAACTGTGTTGTACTACACTTAAGGTGGTAGAAAATGAAAAAGACCTGGGAGTAATTGTGCCGGCAGATATGAAGTTTTCTGAACAATGCAGACAGGCTGCCAGGGCAGGTCATGGGGTTTTGTCAATGATATATAGGAATTTTGCTAGCAGGGAAATGGAGGTGATTATCCCTCTGTTTAAGGCAATGGTCAGGCCACGCCTTGAGTACTGCATATAGGTCTGGAGGCCTCATCTTAGGAAGAATATAGATTTACTTGAGCGTGTACAGAGAAGGGCAACAAGATTAGTAAGGGGAATGAAGGGATCCTCTCACCAAGAGAGGCTTAAGTTTTGCAAATTTCAGTGGCTGGAGACTAGGCACCTGCGCGGTGATCTGAGGTGTATAAGGCCTTGAATTGGTTGAGCATGCTGAATTCTGATGGGATCCTTCCCCTTGTTCAGATTACGAACCTAAGGGGGCATAAATTCAAATTAAGAAAGGACAGATGTAGAATATATGTGCGGAAATTTGCCTTTAGGCAGCGGGTGGTTAATTGCTGGAACAAACTTCCAGCTGTCATGGAAGTTAATAGGTTGAATAAATTTAAGGAGGAACTGGACAGGCATTTGGAGGGAATGGTGTGATTTTTTTTGATTTTTTTATTTTTTGGCTGATGCCGCATAAGCTCATACACTTGATTTCTTGCATCACATGCCACTACTACTACTACCACCGAACTTTTCCACTGAATGTATCCATAAATTGGTAGCATAAGCCAGAATATCACCAGTGGATCGACACTGACGGAATCCATATTGGCGATCGTTGATCAGAGAGAAGGTTTCTAGGTAGTTTAAGAGTTGGCGGTTAATTGATTTCTTCATTACTTTAGAAAGAGTAGAAGTAATTGCAATGGGACGATAATTGGATAGGAGGGATTTGTCACCCTTTTTAAGAACTGGCTGGATATGAGCAAAGTTCCAAGCAGAAGAAAAAACACCTTTGGAATAAGAAAGTGAAAAAAGGTGGCAAAGAACAGGAGTAAGTTCAGGAGCACCGGTTTTGAGAACAAGTGGAGAAATACCATCAGGACCTGGAACTTTCTTAGCATCATGATTTGTCAAAATCCTTCTGACATCCTTTTGATGGAAGACCATAGGAGGCATTGAATGGAATGTGTTGGGAATGGTGGGAGGTGTTTTTACCAAGATCATTAATACATGAGTTGAAAGAAAAATGGGATGCTAGCAGGACAGCTTTATCCTTGGCTGAAGTGGCAACAGAACCATCTGGTTTTGAAAGAGGTGGGAGCAGAGGTGGCCAAAGGTTGCGGCCACGAGCTTTGGCAAGAGACCATAATGCTCGGCTACCATTAGGGAAAGAGGCAAGTTTTCTACTCTTAGCCTGTTCAAAATCTAGTTTGGACTGATTAATAACTGCTTTACAATTGTTGCTACCTTTGGTGTAGGCGGAAAATGAAATGTGAAGAATTGGAAACAAGCCAATTACGACATGCATAATTCTTCTCTTGAACAGCCTTTGCACATTTATTGGATGTTTAGATAAAGGACGAGATTTTAAAGTGGATAGTGGAATAAAGGATTCCATTCCTACAAGAATAATTTCACTGTCATGATCTGAGCAAACACTGACATCAGAAGTTTTGAAACAGTAATCCAACCAAGGAAAAGAAGAAAAGGAATCTCACAGGTCATCCCATTTTGCATTCTTGTAATGCCAAACAACATGAGGTTGGGAATAGCCATTAGATAAAGGCTCCATTGGAGAAGAGACAATCACCAAGTTGTGATATGAGGTGCCTAAAGGACCACTGACTTTGACCGTGTAGTTAGAATGGTTGTGATAAAAAGATCAAGTGTGTTGGCTGTATGGTTAGAATTGTCCAGTATTCTTGTAGGTAAATGAACTATCTGTGCAAGGTCATTAGTAATTGCGAAAGCCTTGGCATCTCGACCAGCTGGGTTGGTGTGACTAGAAAATGGAGGTCAGCTGGAGTTATGAACGGTAAAATCACTAAGGAAAATTACCTCGCTGTTAGTGTCGGAATTTAACTTTCCAGATATTGACTGGAACTTGTTGGTTGGTCACTCGCACACTAGCAAGACTTTTGTGGATTTATTGGATGACTGTTTTCTACAGTAACATGTTCGAGAGGCAACCAGAGGGAGTAATACTCTTGATCTGATTATCAGCAGTGATTATTCATGCATTAAGAATTTGCAGATAAAAGAACCACTGGGTGACAGTGATCACAATATACTGATGTGGGAATTTCTTAAAGGTGTAACTACCATCAAGGCCAAAGAGAAGGGCTTTTGCTTTCGTAAAGGTAACTACAGAGGTCTCAGACAGTTTTTAAATTCTGTACAGTGGGATCAACTGATGATCTTACCTACATTGAATTCTAAATTGGAAGCCTTCAGGGACTTAATTTTGGAGGCTACCAGGCTTTTCATTCCAATTCAGAAATACTGTTCAAGGTTTAGGCCTAAACGGATGTCAGATGAATTAATGAGGCTTGTGGCAGAGAAGAAAAATGTATGGGATGCATATAAAGTATCACATGACACAGAAGCCTATGGCAGGATATGAAAGGCAGATATTGTTGGGATATTAGAGACGTGGTGTCACACAGATATAAGCAGTGCAGAATTGGAATTTGTGGAGTACAATGTATACAGGAAGGATAAACAGGACAGGAAGGCAGAGGTATAAATTAGTCTGTAATCAAGTCACAAAGGAGGTTAGGCAAGCGAAGGCAGATTACGAGAAATCTTTGGCAAAGGATGCAAAGAAAAACAGCAAAGAGTTGTTTTATGTAAACTCTAGAAGGAAAGGGATGAGTCAGATTGGAGCACTTAAGATAGATGGGTTGACTATTGATGATCATGCTGAGGAGGTAGCTGATAAACTGAATGAGTATTTTGCATCTACATTCACACATGAGGAGTTATTCAATGAGGGGAGTGCCAGACGTTTGTCA
This sequence comes from Mastigoproctus giganteus, assembly GCF_048544385.1. Lineage (NCBI taxonomy): Eukaryota > Metazoa > Arthropoda > Arachnida > Uropygi > Thelyphonidae > Mastigoproctus > Mastigoproctus giganteus. The sequence goes on from NC_143583.1 coordinate 45,465,781, forward strand.
AATGCTAACAGGGAGCTAAGTGATTTCGTAATAACTGAGAACAAAGTGGAGGAGAAATTGTGTAAGGAAGTCACCTGGGGTGGACAGGATCTATCCAGTTTTATTAAAGAGACAGAAAAGGAAGTTGTTATTGTTGTTGTTATTTGGTTTTTAGGAGCATTAGCAACTAAGGCCATATTGCTCCGGGATATGCGGTGGTCATTCCCTGACCTTTCCGCATCCTCCGTATTTGGTGGTGACGGGCTCGAACCCCGGTCTAATCAAGAAGCGTGTGCTACGCACTGCTGCTCCTTCTCACCTGGCTACGGAGGCGCCAGAAAAGGAAGTAAGCAAACCCTTAGCCATAATTATGAGAGCTTATTTTGACTCAGGGAGGGTCCCCATGGACTGGAGGTGTGCAAATGTATCACCAAATCACAAAGGGGGGTTCAAAAGGTGACACAAGTAACTACAGACACCTGTTACTTTAACTTGTGTTCTGGGGAAAATAATGGAATCACTGGTTAAAGAAGCATTGCAAGATCATCTAGACAAGACTGCAGTAATAGTTAAGACACAGCATGGGTTTGTTAAAGGGAGGTCTTGTCTGTCCAATTTGATTAAATACTGTGATGTAGTCACAAAGGAACTGAATGCCAAAAATAATTTTGATATCATATACTTGGATTTCAGGAAAGCTTTTGATACTGTTGCACATGGAAGACTGCTGTACAAATTTTGAGGTATGGCATTAAGGATAAGTTGGTACAATGGATAAAGGGATGGTTGAGTGGGAAAAGACAGAGTGGTAATCAATGGACACTGCTCTTCGTGGACAAATGTTATTAGTGGAGTTCCCCGGGGTTCGGTGTAGGGCCAATTGTTGTTTTGTATTTTTATCAGTGATATTGATGAAGGTATATCAGGTTTAATGTCCAAGTTTGCAGATGATACAAAGGTTGACAGGGTTGTTAACGACAGTAAAGACAGTATGCTACTCCAACTGGATCTAGATAAGTTGGTAAAATGGGCTGAAAAGTGGTACCTGAAGTTTAACATTGAGAAATGCAACGTACTGCATATGGGTAGCAGTAACCAAAGAGAAACGTACCAACTGTGGGGTACTACACTCAAGGAAGTGGAAAGTTAAAAAAACATTTGGGGGTAATTGTGCAGTCAAAGATGAAGTTCGCTGATTGGTGCAGATGGGCTGCCAGTTTAGGTCATGGAGTCTTGTCAATAATATATATGAATTTTGCTAGCAGTGACAAGGGAGGTGATTATCCCTTTATACAAGGCAATGGTCAGTCCACATCTAGAGTACTGTGTATATGTCTGGAGGCCTCATTTTAGGAAGGATGTAGAGTTGCTAGAATGAGTACAAAGAAAGGCAACAAGATTGGTGAGGGGAACAAAGGGGGTGCTGTTACCAAGAAAGGCTTAAGTTCTGCAAATTGCAGTGCGTGGAGAGTAGGCACCTGCGAGGTGATGTGATTGAAGTATATAAAGCCTTGAATGGGTTGAGCAAGCTGGATGCTGATGGGATTCTTCCTCTTGTTCAGAGGAAGAATCCCATCAGCATCCCTGGCAGCCCATCTGATTGGTGCAGATGGGCTGCCAGTTTAGGTCATGGAGTCTTGTCAATAATATATATGAATTTTGCTAGCAGTGACAAGGGAGGTGATTATCCCTTTATACAAGGCAATGGTCAGTCCACATCTAGAGTACTGTGTATATGTCTGGAGGCCTCATTTTAGGAAGGATGTAGAGTTGCTAGAATGAGTACAAAGAAAGGCAACAAGATTGGTGAGGGGAACAAAGGGGGTGCTGTTACCAAGAAAGGCTTAAGTTCTGCAAATTGCAGTGCGTGGAGAGTAGGCACCTGCGAGGTGATGTGATTGAAGTATATAAAGCCTTGAATGGGTTGAGCAAGCTGGATGCTGATGGGATTCTTCCTCTTGTTCAGACTAAGAACCTTAGGGGGCACAGTGTCAAATTGAGGAAAGATAGTTGTAGAATAGATATGCGGAAATTTGCCTTTAGCCATTTAATCGCTGATTCGTGGAACAGGCTTGCATCTTTTGTTGTGGAAGCTAATTGCCTAAATAAATTTATGGCTGAGCTGGTCAGACATTTGGAACGAATGGAGCGGTGAAATGGGAGGGGTTTTTTTTGCTGATAAGCTTGTTTTCTTGCATCGTATGCCTCTGCTAATGCTAATACACTGCAATTTTCAGAACTGAGGCATTTCCTTTTAAGAGTACCCTTTTGTTCCTGTCAGTAATCTTGATTTTTGCACCAGTTCCAACAGATCCATGTCCTTCCTGAAACGAGGCCTACAGATCTGTATGTGATACTCACAATTCAGCCTGACTGTTGTCTTGTGCAATGGAATAATGACCTCCTTATCCCTGCTAGCCAAATTTCTGTATATCATTGAGAAAACCCCCATGAACCGTCCTGGCTGTCTGCTGCACTGTTCTGAGAGCTAGTATTTATTACATACTCTACTTGCATAAATTGTAGTAATACACAGTAGGCATATGTTATTCATGACTTCGCAGACCAGCATATTAAGGCAAGTACACCAATAATGAGAAATGGGTTTATTTTGTTTGAAAGAACAACTCAAAAATTTTTGTTTAGGTATTATAATAGTGGGCATTATTTGTGGCCCGAAGGATGTCAAAACTATATCAAATTTCATGCCAACCATTTAGTATTTGTGATTTCATAAAAGCAAATATGGTTGTTATGAGGTAGGAGTTTATTTGCACTTTGAAATGCCCACTCTGCATAATGTATAAGATTTTACGGTTTTATTCAGTTTATGACTCTTAAGTGGCCCTCATTTCAGAGAGCACTAATGTTCTTTTTTTTTTACAGGTAACTAGTGAATTATAACTTTTGCATACTATAAATTGTACTTTTTTGTACTGATGTGTTGAAATAAGTTAAAAGATAGTAAAGGAGGCATAACATGATTTTATGATTTTAAGTGTTTAGCTTGATTTACTGTTTGACTGAATTTATTTTCAATTCCCAAATAACTCATGATTTTTATTTTTTAGTGCCTGCAACTCGAGGAGAATTTCAACGTATTCAACAGCAACTAGAAACTGAAAAATTTCCTCCAGCAGAATCTGGTGGAAATCTACGAGCATTTCATGAGCTTTCTCGAGAAGAGCAAGCTGCAACAGAAAAGAAACGACTAGCTGGTAAAATTTTTAAGATTTTTTTTTTATGGATTTAATAAACATCTGTTTTTTAAATCCATAAATTGAATATCTGTTTAGTAACATCAGTATGTAATTAAAAAAATTATTTATTCTTTTGAAAAGTTGCATGAGAATTTTTAATTCTTGCACATGGATTGAAAATTAATTTATATTATGGTTATTTGTGTTGCCTTAGGTACAATAAAATTTTAGGAGTTACATTTAATGACATAACATTTAGATGAAATGTAAAATTAAGATTTTTTTTTTTTATTATTGAATGGGTAGTTTATGATAAGAATAATCTTCGTCATGTAATCCAGAGTTTGTTTAATTTAAAATTATATATTTTTTTGTGTATTGATTTCTGATTAGGAATTCAATGTTTTGAATGAAAGGCTGTGAGAAAAAAAAGTTACACTTTCTTTCTTTTCTAAATAATTGAAATGCAGTGTAAGCTCAAAAGTTGAAGTCACTGCCTAATTTTTTCTACTACTATTGGAATTCTACATTAGCTTACTCCCACCCCTTCAACACTGATATCAAAGTCACTGTGCTTTTTTGTTTTTAAATTCAAGATGTCTCTGACTTAACAGGGAAGCAGAATTAGTATGGGTCTATTGCTTATTGTTATTGTCACTATAAGTTAGGCATAGAGAGGTTACTTTTAGCATTAGCAGTGGCAAGTGATGCAAGGAAGCAAGTTTATACAGGAGCAGCCAAAAAAAAAAAAGACACCTCCCAGTTAAACTGTTCATTCCTTCCAATAGTTTGTCTAGTTCTTCCATGAATTTATTTAAGCTCAACTTTCACAACAACAGATGGAAGTTTGGTCCAGCAGTCAACCACCTGCTGGCTAAAGGCAAACTTTCACACATGGTTGCACTATTCTGCAACCATGCTTCTTCAGTTTGAATTTGTGCCCCCCCCCATGTGTGTTGTCTGAACAAGAGGATGAATCCCAGAATTGAGTTTACTCAATCCATTAAAAGCCTTAAACACCTCAATCAGATCACCTCGAAGGTCCCTAGTTTCCAGTTACTGCAGTTTGCAGAACTGAAGCCTTTCTTGGCAAGTGCACCCCTTTGTTACCCCCAACAATCTCATTGCCCTTCATTGTACTCATTTCAGCAGTTCTGTATACTTCCTAATATCAGACTCTGCAAGCCTGATATTAGGAAGTACTCAAGATGTGACCTGGCTATTGCCTTATACAATGGTATAATAACCTCCTTATCCCTGCCAGCAAAATTCCTGTATATCATTGATAAAATTCCACGAGTTATCTTCACAGCCTGTCCGGTAGTGGTTGATTGCTGGAACAAACTTTCATCTGTTGTTGTGGAAGTTGATAGTTTAAATAAATTGAAGGAAGAACTAGACAAACTGTATGAGGGGATGGATAGGTGAAATTGTTTTTTTGTTTTACTTATGAATACCTTGAAAAGTATTTCTTTTTTGGTATGAAAATCCCAGTAGCTTCTGTGATTAATTCCATGAACGCTTCCCATTTAGAATTTGCTGATGATAACGTCATCAGTTGGTCCCACTGTAGAGAATTTAAAAACTGTCTGAGACCACTGCAGTCACCTTCATGAAAGCAAAAACCCTTCCTTTTACCCCTGATGGTAGTTAAATCTTTAAGTAAATTCCTAATCAGTACACTATGATCATTGCTGCCTAGTGGATCTTTTATCCAGATTCTTAATGCATGAATAATCACTTCTGATAATCAAATCATGAATATTGCTCCCTTTTGTTGTCTCTCTAATATACTGCTGTAGAAAACAGTCATCCAATAAATCCACAAAAGTCTTGCTGCTAGTCTCTGAGTGACCAACCTACAAGTTCTAATCAATATCTGGAAAGTTTAAATCCCTCATTATAAGACATTCTGATTTACTGGCCCACTCTATTTCCCTGTACAGCTTTTCGTTGTACTCATCAGAGTAATTAGGCCTATAAGACACTCTTACTCTAATTTTTGCTTTCCCAGTAATTATGCCACACCAAACTGGCTCAACATTGCATTGGCCACCCATGTCAACTGGATGCACTGCCTTAGAATTTGTGCTTCTTAACTAAGAGCATACTCCTTTACTCCTATCCTGTCTGTCCTTTCTGTATACATTGTACTCCCCATATTCAAATTCTGCATCCTTTGTATCTGAGTGATACCGAGTCTCTAATATCCCAACAATGTCTTCATTTGATGTCGTGACCAGCACTTCAAATTCATCAATTTATTTACTATGCTTCTAGCATTGGTGTACATTCAAGTACACATGCACCTGTTGTTACTCTTATTTACTTTAACACAGCCCATGTATGTACACCTGGCAACCCAAAGGTCGCGGGTTCGATTCCCGCCTAGGGCTTGGATCAAAGTACTGCAAAAACCTTGGGAGGTGCAATATGGCCACAGAAGCCGATGCGCCAACAACTACCAAATCAAAAAATCAAAACCATGTATGTACTTGTTTCATGATGACTCCCAGTAGTTCTTGAAATCCCCAGCTCCTTGCTTGTTCCAATAGAAGCAGTGCAATAATCACTTTGTCCTCTGCCTGTGGCTATTGTTAATCTATTAGTCTGTGTAGCAACTTTCTGATCCACCAAACACTGCTCTGATAGCCTCAGAAAATATTCTTGCACCCTTTCTATTTAAGTGTATCTCATCTCTGTAGAAGATCACTCTGAGAAAAATTCTGCCCCATGAGCCTTTGACAATCTCTCCAGGGCCGAATTGATTGACAAGGCTCTCATCATATACTCCCTTCTACTGTGTTTGGGCAGAATTGCTGACACTTTCAAATTTAACCCTAACTCTTGACTTGTTTTCAACATTGCTCTGTAACTATTATGTAAGTCTGTAGATTTTTTTACGTAATGTTATTAGTGCTACCATGTACAACAGTATCATCTTTTGTGCCTTTAAAAGATATCTGCTCCATGTTATCATCAACTTTTGCTTCTGGTAGATATACCCTGGTCCTACTTCACCTATCCTTTTTGTACAATATATTTCCCATTTCCCTAACAATAGAGTCACCAACAAGAACTGGCTCCTGTGGGACCAGCACATTCTGCCTTGGGATTGCTGCTGTGTTTCCTGATCAAGTGCAAGTTCTGGCATTGATGTGGGCAGCTGAGAGATTGATGGTCCTCCCAATTTAATTCCTTCATGGGCATCCACCCTGTTCTTTAAGCTCTTTTGTTAAGAAAGATGATTGCTCTAATGGGTAACACCTTCCTTCCTTCAACCAATTTTTATTTATTAGATTTTATCTATTAGATTTTATTTATTAGAATTTATCTATTAGATTTTATTTATTAGAATTTATCTATTAGATTTTATTTATTAGAATTTATCTATTAGATTTTATTTATTAGAATTTATTTGGAATTTTTATTTAGTAAAATTTATTTTTATTAGAAATATTATCTGTGACATGCTTCATAGACTGATCCAGCTAGCCTTTGAATTTACTCAACCCAGTAACTTCAACTATATATGGAGGCAATTTATTCCAATAGTTAAGAAATTGCTGGCTAAAGGAAACATTCTGAAACAAGCTTCTTGCATTCACTTTTCTATCCCTTCAATCAAATTCTCAAAGGCAGCTGGTTACCATGCTCTGTAGCTCATGTATATGAAGTCTCCTCAAATAGGCCATTTTGCCATTCTCACCAGTACATTGCCAGTCTTTCGATTTGTTCAGAAGCTGGATGTTTTTCTTTCTTCACGGGGTGGCCCTCATACCTGGATATAGTATAAGGTGTAGTCTCATAATTGACTTATACATGGAAATTATAACCTCTGCATCTCTAGAAGCAGTTGTTTGATAAATGATTGAAGACTCAATGAGGCCTCCTGTCTAACTGCACAGAGAATGTCATGTCTTTCTTGTAACCTGTAAAACCTTTTTTTTTTTCACTGTGCCACTAAGAATATAAGTTACTGGGGATATTATTTCCCAAGTGTAAAACTTTTGCATTGTTAAAACATAATTGCTGTTTTTCTGACTATCCAAGTAGTTGTGAATGAACACTGTCTGGTCATTTATCACTCTTCTTTTCATCACTGTAATTTTTATATAAATAAGAGTGTATTTTATTTATATTATATTAATTTTTCTTAAAGGTCATTTAAAAAAATCAAAATCAGAAACAGAAATAGTTCCAGTACTGAATGGCAACTCACCTCTAATCCTAGCATATACTGAAGTTTAACCACTAATTACAACTCTTTGCCTTCCTGTCCTGCAGCCATCCTGTAATTTATCTAACGATCCTGTCTATGATCCTAGTATATTTTGGCTACTGTAGAAGTCTCTTGTGTGGGACCAAGTCAGATGCTTCTGTAAGCTATAGCTTTAGCTTATGAGCAGCTGTATAATCATGATAACACATTTTGCAAAGTATTTCTATGATGGTTGTTAGTCCTGCACTTATCCCAAATCTGTAAACTATCTCATGTCTCATTAAAGGTGCCTTTGTGATTTATTCTTGCTCTCCGTTTCAGCTGTTGACATGCTGTTGTGTTCATATTAATGATGGCCTACCAGGCTTGGATGTTTGGGTGCATTATTGTCTTCTTTCTTTGGTGTTCATTATTTCCAAATGATTTTATTTGGCCTGCTCTTTCTGTTCTCAGGAAAATGTATGTACTCTCCATGCAAAATGTTAGTATCACATCTCTTATGAAGGAATCTACGAATTCCTGTCTTTTAACTAGTACTGTGAGCTACCTATCTATATGACAGGTAGTTGGTAGTACTGGTTAAAAGTAGAGAGGTGTCTCAACACATGCTGAAGGATAGTGTATATAAATATAATTATTATACTGAATCATTATTAATGTGCTATATTGTGAGGGCTGATGACCCTCCTATGAGTGTGTCCTGTGGCACAATTTTAACGATCAGATACCTTTTAATTGACTGTCCAGATTTTAGCAGCACCCGTTTTACCGCTTTTAATCATCTGACTGAGCCGTATACACTCAGTCAGATTTTATTCGACAATGACAACGTGTCTGCTATTTTTATCTTGTTGAAAGCAATAAAGGTTTTTAATCGTATTTAAATTTATATGTTATTGTTATTTATTTATGTTTTTTGTTTTTAGATCTGGACATGGTGGCCTAATTAATTAGGTCACTGAGATGTTAAATTTTTAGATATTACCTGGTCTTGGCGCATTATAGCCTTAGTTGCTAATGCACCAATAAAATCCAAACCAAACCATGTGCTATATTGAAGCAATATTAACCATTTTGTAGCAGTTGGTCATTTGCATGGTCATGGTTGTGTTTGCATTGGTATTAATATAATTTTACAATTTCCATATGTTCATATCAATTTCTAAGTTATAATAAAATAATGAGAAATTAGAAGAATTAGTATTAGCAGAAATTAGCAAAATTGACAAATTTTTCTAATTTCTGCAAATTAAATAAAATAAACAAAAGGGCAATACTATTCATTTTATATTAACATCATTCTGTTATTTTGTCAGGGGATATTGGATATTAGTCCATTTGAATGGACTAATATGCAGTTAGTATGAATGGTTTAATTTATGCATATCCAGTTCTGTTAATCTTATACCAGTTCTGTTTGGCTATTTGGTCTTATAAAAATCTGCTCTACGTGAACTAATGTGTTATTAGTGGTGTCCCTCAGGGTGTGGTGTTGGGCCCATTGTTGTTTTGTTTATTTATCAATGATATTGATGAAGGTATATCAAGCTTAATGTCAAAGTTTGCAGATGATACAAAGGTTGGCAGGGTTGTTAGTAACAGTAATGCCAGCATACTGTCATTACTGACAGAATGCTGTTGCAACAGAATCTGGAAAAGTTGGGCAGATTGGCTGAGAAGTGGCAACTGAAGTTTAACATTGACAAATGCAAAGTGCTGCATATGGGTAGCAGTAACTGCAGAGAAATGTACCAACTGGGTGGTGTTACACTCAGGGTACTGGAGAATGAAAGAGATCTGGAGGAAATTGTGCAGTCAGATATGACGTTTTCTGAACAGTGCAGACAGGCTGTCAGAGTAGGTCATGGAGTCTTGTCAGTGATATACAGGAATTTTGCATGATTATCTCCTTGTTTCAGGCAATGGTCAGGCCACACCTTGAGTACTGCATACAGATTTGGAAGCCTCATTTTAGGAAGGATGTAGAGTTGCTAGAATGAGTACAGAGAAGGACAAAAAGACTGATGAGGGGAACAAAGGTGTGCTCTTATGAAGAAAGGGTTAAGTTCTGCAAATTGCAGCTTCTGGAGACTAGGCACCTGCAAGCAGATCTGATTGACGTGTATAAAGACTTGAATGGATTGGGCAGGCTCAATGTTGATGGGGATTCTTCCTCTTGCTCACATTACAAACCTGAGGGGGCATAGATTCAAACTGAGGAAAGACAGTTATAGATATAGATGTACTATATTTATATAGATATAGTAGTAATAGATGTGCGGAAGTTTGCCTTTAGACAGTGGGTAGTTGATTGCTGGAACAAACTTCCATCTGTTGTGGTGGAAGTTGATAGCTTAAATAAATTCAAGGCAGAACTAGACAAGCATTTGGAAAGAATGGATCAGTGAAATGGGAAGGGTTTTTTCTTTTTTTTTGGCTGATGCTGTATAAGCATGCTTTATTGCATCATATGCCTCTACTAATGCTAAAACAATTTTGAAAAAGTAGTATAATATGATTACAGGCCAATTTGATAGTTTATCATTAATTTACAATAAATCTGATTAAGAAAACATTCCTTTAGATATGTATTTTTATAACTTAATGCACCTCACCTATTCTGACCTTTTCCCATGCTGGGCTGAAATGAAATGAACATATTTGAATTAATTGCCAATTGAGTAGCCTATTTTGTTTAAACCAAAATATTCTATGAAATAAAAATAAAAAAGTAATAATAAATAAAGTGAAAATATATTTAAGCTAAATTCAGATGTCATTGTCTCAGACAATATCACCAACAGTCCAAGTCTCAACCTACTGAAACAGCATGATACCATCAGACTGCTTCTACCAGACTTCATGGTTGGAACAATACTGTCTAAAAGGATGCGCTTTCTAGGAACCTCACAACCAAGCATGATCAATGGAGTGAGATTTGTCACTCTATCATCTTCTGCCACTGTTGTAGAGTTTGTGAATGTCAGAGTGGTTCCATCCCAAACACTGTTTCATATTGGTGACCACCGTAGTTTGTGCCTTACACGTCATTTCCATGACGTGTAGGCACAAACTACCCTTATTATGGTTCAGATGAATTCTGTGAGCTTGTGAGGCTATTTTTTCCCCTCATCACTTGCAGACTTCCCCATCTTTGAATAATGCTGCTAATGAATTTTGTGAGGTTGAGATGAGTTGCATGCACAGAAAGGCATCCAGCCACCATCCTGGACTGAAAGTCTGTAAGTTTCAATCTATGGTTAAAACTTTCAGACTTTCTATGACTCCACTAACTTCCACCGTATTGATGCTGTGCAGGAAGACCAACAAGATTTATATATGTATATGCAGGGAATTTCTGGCACAGCTCATAACGTTTGCAGAGGGATGTCTGAATATTTTTGATTATACAGTGTAATAATATTATACACACAATAATAATACTGTGCATTATTATCATATATGTAAAAATACATAGTGTTATTAGTTATTTGAAGAATACCAGGACAAAGAAAGAAATATGAACATGAAATGAAATAATTCAATTAGTTTTTCCTGTTTATTACTTGGATGCATAACAGTGGTAATAAATTTTACTGCTGCGTTGCACATCCAGCAACATTTTTTTTAGCAATACAATGAAAAGGTATTGATAGGAAATGTATAAGGCACTTAGGCCACATTTTGAGTATCCATACAGGTCTGGAAGCCTCATTTTAAGAAAGATGTGCATCTCTAGAATGGGTGTAGAGAACAACAACCAGATTAGTCAAGAACACAAAGGGGTATTCTCACAACAAAAAAAGACTGGTTCTGGAGATTCTACCACTTGGAAAGTAAGCACTTGTGAGGAGACCTGATTGAAGTGTTTAAGGCTTTAAATGAACTAAATAAACTTAATGGAGGTATTCTAACTCTTTCTCAGACAGTGTGCATAAGGGGGACATGAACTTAAATTGAAAAAGAATGTCTGCAGGACAGATGTGTGAAAATGTGCTTTCACCCAGAGAGTAACTGATTGTTAGAACATTTGATATTGTGGCAGTGGGTAGTTTGAATAAATTGAAGGAGCAATTAGACATATTATTAGAGGGGGGGAGGTAGGGTAGGGTAGGGTAGTGTGTTTTTTTTTTACTGATGCTGTATAAGTTTACTTCCTTCCATCATTTTACGGTACTACTACTACTAATAATAAAAAAATGACTTCCTTATACCTAAGAATGGCTTCTGTTAGAATTCTTAAGAATGAATTAGGAAACTTTTTTTTTTTAAATAAAAAAAAAAAATTTTTTTTGTAAGTGAGAACTTATATTTCTTATATTGGTAGTAGTAGTAGTAGTAGTAGTAGTGGCACATGATGCAAGAAAGCAAGTGTAGGAGCTTATGCAGCATCAGCCAAAAAAAAAAAAAATCATCACACCATTCCCTCCAAATGCCTGTCCAGTTCCTCCTTAAATTTATTTAACCTATCAACTTCCACAACGACAGATGGAAGTTTGTTCCAGCAATTAACCACCCGCTGGCTAAAGGCAAATTTCCGCACATCTATTCTACATCTATCCTTTCTTAATTTGAACTTATGTCCCCGTAGGTTCGTAATCTGAACAAGTGGAAGGATCCCATCAGAATTCAGCGTGCTCAACCCATTCAAGGCCTTATAGACCTCAATCAGATCACCGCGCAGGTGCCTAGTCTCCAGCCACTGCAATTTGCAGAACTTAAGCCTCTCTTGGTAAGAGAATCCCTTCATTCCCCTCACCAATCGTGTTGCTCTTCTCTGTACACGCTCAAGCAAATCTACATCCTTCCTAAAATGAGGCCTCCAGACTTGTACGCAATACTCAAGGCGTGGCCTGACCATTGCCTTATACAGAGGGACAATCACCTCCTTTTCCCTGCTAGCAAAATTCCTATATATCATTGACAAAACCCCATGACCTGCCCTAGCAGCCTGTCTGCATTGCTCAGAAAACTTCATATCTGACTGCACAATTACTCCCAGGTCTTTTTCATTTTCTACCACCTTAAGTGTAGTACCACACAGTTGGTACGTTTCTCTGGGGTTACTTCTACCCATATGCAGTACTTTGCATTTGTCAAGGTTGAACTTCAGTTGCCACTTCTTAGCCCATCTGCCCAAATTATCTAGATCCTGTTGCAGTAGCACACTGCCATTACTGTCATTAACAACCCTGCCAACCTTTGTGTCATCTGCAAACTTTGACATTAAGCCTGATATACCTTCATCAATATCATTGATAAATACACAAAACAACAGTGGACCCAACACCGAACCCTGTGGGACTCCACTAATAACATTAGTCCACGAAGAGCAGCACCCATTGATTACCACCCTCTGTCTTCTCCCACTTAACCATCCTTTTATCCATTGTAGCAACTTACCCTTAATACCATTCTGCTCCAATTTGTACAGTAGTCTTCCATGCGCAACAGTGTCAAAAGCTTTCCTGAAATCCAAGTATATGATATCAAAATTATTTTTCGCATCCAGTTCCTTTGTGACCACATCATAATAACCAATCAAATTTGTCAGACAAGACTTTCCCTTAACAAACCCCTGCTGTGTTTGAATTATTGCTGCAGTCTTGTCTAGATGATCCTGCAATGCATCTTTAACCAGTGACTCCATTATTTTACCCAGAACAGAAGTTAAACTAACTGGTCTGTAATTACTCGTGTCACCCTTCGATCCACCTTTGTGAATTGGGGACACATTTGCACATCTCCAGTCCGTGGGAACCTCCCCTGAGTCCAAGGATGCTCTCATAATTATGGCTAAGGGTTTGCTTAGTTGCTTTGCCGCCTCCTTTAAAATAACTGGATAGATCCCATCCACCCCAGGTGCCTTTCTTATGTTTAACTTCAACGATTTCTCCTCCACTTTGCTCTCAGTTATTACAAAATCATTAAGCACACTGCTACAATTTGATAACCTTCTTCCATTTTCAAACTGTAATAATTCCTCACGTGTGAATGTAGATGCAAAATACTCATTCAGTTTGTTTGCTATCTGAGCAGGATCATCAACAGTCGAACCATCGATGTCAAGTGGACCAATCATATTCATCCCCTTCCTTTTAGAGTTTATATAAGTAAAGAAATCCTTGCTGTTTTTCTTAGCATCCTTTGCCAAAGATTTCTCGTAATCCGCCTTCGCCTGCCGAACCTCCTTTGTGACCTGATTACAGACTAGCTTATATCTGCCACAGGCTTCTGCGTCACCTGATAATTTATATGCATCCCATGCATTTTTCTTCTCTGTCACGAGTCTCATTAGTTCATTTGATAACCATTTAGGCCTAAACCTTGAACGATATTTCTTAATCGGTATATAAAGTCTAGTAGCTTCCACGATTAATTCCTTGAATGCTTCCCACTTAGAATTTACTGTTGGTAACATCGTCAGTTGATCCCACTGTACAGAATTTAAAAACTGTCTGAGACCACTGTACTCCCCTTTACGGAAGCAAAAACCCTTTCCTTTACCCCTGACGGTAGTTACCTCTTTGAGTAAATCTCACTTCAGCACACTGTGATCACTGCCACCTAGTGGTTCCTTTATCTGCAAATTCTTAATACACGAATGATCACTGCTGATAACCAGATCAAGAGTGTTACTTTCTCTGGTTGCCTCTCGAACATGCTGCTGCAGAAAACAATCATCCAATAAATCCACAAAAGTCTGACTGGTGTGTGAGTGACCAACCCACAAGTTCCAGTCAATATCTGGGAAGTTAAAATCCCCCATTATAAGACATTCAGATTTACTGGCCCACTCTATTTCTCTGTACAATTGTTCATTGTACTCATTCAAGTCATTAGGCCTATAACACAGTCCTACCCTTATTTTTCCTTTCGCAGTGCTTATCTCGCACCAAACTGACTCAACAGAGCACTGTTCATCTATATTAACTGGGTGCACTTCCTTTGATTTTATGTTTTTCTTAATTAACAGCATAACACCCCCTCCCTTTCTGTCCTGTCTATCCTTTCTGTACACATTGTACTCCCCAAATTCCAGTTCTGCATTCCTTATATCTTTGACACCACGTCTCTGCTATCCCAACAATATCTGCCTTTGATGTCTTGACCAACACTTCAAATTCATCAAATTTATTTACTATACTTCTAGCATTGGTATACATGCAAGCATACATGCTCCTATGCCTATTCCTTGTTACCCTAACACATCCCATATACCCAACTATTCCATGATGACTGCCATCCGTCCCTGAAACCCCCAACACCCCTCGCTCCAGGTCGCTTCTTATTCTAATAGAAGTTGTGCAAGAATCACCTTCACCTCTGCCTGCGGTTACTGTTAAACTATTAGTCTTTGTATCCCCCCAAACTAGCAGTTTTCCGACCCACCTAACACTGCCTCGATAGCATCAGCAAATATTCTTGCACCCTTTCTATTTAAGTGTATCCCATCCCTGTAGAAGCAATCTCTCCTGTTAACAAGTACAGTCCAGGCTGAAAAAAATTCTACCCCTTGAGCCTTGCACAATCCTTCCAGGGCCGAATTGATCGACAAAGCTCTCATCATGTACTCCCTCCTATCGTGTCTGGGCAAAATTGCAGACACTTTCAAATCCAACCCTATTTCACGGCTTTTTTTCAACAGTGACCTGTACTTGTTGAGTAATTCCGCCGGTCTCCTACTCTTAATATCATTAGTGCCAACGTGTACAACTATATCACCTTTTGTGCCCTTGAAAGATGATATCCGCTCTACAACGTCATCAACCTTTGCCCCTGGCAGACATACCCTGGTCCTGTTCCACCTATCCTTTTTACAAAGGATGTTCCCCGTTTCCCTGACAATAGAGTCACCAACAACTAGTTCCTGTGGGACCAGCGCATTCTGCCTTAGGGGTTGCCGCTGTGTTGCGTGATGACCAAGTGCAAGCTCTGGCGTTGATGTGGGCAGCTGAGAGCTTGATGGGCCCCTCAATTTACTTCCTTCGAGGGCATCCACCCTGTCCTTCAAGCTCTCATATAGGCCCATAAGAACGCTGAGTTGTTGCCTGATTTCGATACACTCCTTGCATCGCGCACACACAAAGACATCCCCCATGGCAATATCATGTTCCGTTCCAGAGAGTTCGGCAAACATTTCACAAGTTGCACATTTCTTTAGGCTGTGATGCGTTGGAGAATTGCCCCCCTCAGTTCTCCCCTGAGTCACAGCACTCCTGCCACTTTGTGCCCGTTGCTTTGCTGCTCTAGTTTGGGGCATGGTAGTTTAAATTAAAAAAAATCAATAAATTAAATGTCAGTAGTATTTGAATAGAAACTATTAAATAGAAACAGTGAAGCGTATTACTATATAATTATGCGTTAGAACTACCTAGCTACCTCAATTAAAAAATTTGAATTCCCTACCACTATATCCAAAAACAATGGCTACAAAAATGGAACGAAATAACGGTTTTACCTATCGTAAGTAAAATCCACAAAAACTCTTTATCTAAATTAAAAATAAAAAATAACCAGCGTAACTATAACTATATGACTACGTATTAAGTACAATATAAAATAACAATCATGTAAATAACAGGTAAACACTTATCGTTTTTGCAGAGCCTGTAACTGATAGCTGTAACTTTTAAAGAGATTCAGCGCCCTCTCCTCTACTACTACTACTAATAATAAAAAAATGACTTCCTTATACCTAAGAATGGCTTCTGTTAGAATTCTTAAGAATGAATTAGGAAACTTTTTTTTTTTTAAATAAAAACAAAAAATTTTTTTTGTAAGTGAGAACTTATATTTCTTATATTGGTAGCTTAGTGTGTGTTATATGTTCATAATGGAAAGGAATGCATAGATGTGAACATCAAAAAAACTAAAATTTTTGTGTTACAGTTAATTCCTGTATTACTTTGTTTTGAATAATTCTTTTATTTTCTATTAAGTTTGTTTAGAATATAATTTAAATCTTATTTGAATTGTAATTTATTGTGTTTTTGTTTCAGAATACTGCAGGAAAGCTTATAAAAAGGTAAAAATAACAAGGAATGAAATTCGTTATACCACTATATGTCAACGGGAGAACTCTTTTTATGTTGACACTGTTAGAGCATTTCGTGATCGTCGTTATGAATTTAAAGGATCACTGAAGGTAATTTAGCAAAAGCACTCAACTGTATAACAGAATAATAAATTATTTAAAATTTAATAATAATAAATGCTCTTTAGAGTTTTATTTTTTATGATGGTAAAATTTTCAGAGAAATAAAAGTGATCTGATTTTTAAAGAGTTTATTATGAATGAGGGCTGCTGTGATAGCAGTTGTTTAGAGATATGCCTTGTGTGTGTGTGTGTGTTGAAAAGTCTAAGTTTAAATAGGCGCCTCCGTAGCCAGGTGGGAAGGAGCAGCCAGTGCGTAGCACACACTTCTTGATTAGACTGGGGTTCGAGCCCCTCACCACCAAATACGGAGGATGAGGAAAGGTCAGGGAATGACCACCGCATATCCCAGAGCAATATGGCCTTAGTTGCTAATGCTCCTAAAAACCAAATAACAAACAAACAAACAAAACTAAGTTTAAATCTGGTCAGTGAAGGAGGAAATTTTTGTCTACATCATTTTATGGTACTTATACCCCACTCCCACAAATAAACAAAAAGTGGCACCATTTTAGATAGAGCATACAAATGCTTGCCATTTAACAGGTAATTTATTTTGTTTTAAAGCCTCAGAGCTAGCAAGTTCTCTGCTGGTCTAATTCCATATATGATGTTATAAGATAATACTTAAATAAAATATAAATGCTCAAGGAATAATATATTATGAGTTTAAAATACACTATAAAATATCAGTGTAAATACACCATAGTGAACTCATAATGAAAAACTACATAAGTAGTGTAAAGGCATCAAGTGGTGCCCACTGAGAATAAGTAAAAATAGTTTTCTCTATTAGTGAAGCATTACTTATTCGAGGTAGTGCAGTTCATGGTAACTCGTTGTGAAGGTAGTCACAATATGAGATAAAATCAAATCAGTGCTTTTACACACTACGAGTCAGTCCTCGTATAGCACGATAGTTGTGTTCCTAGAAACCGTCGTGCAATGCAAAATCATGCAATATAAACAACAGGCCCTATGGGAAAAATAGAGTTAGGTGCAGACCACCGAAGATTGAACACACATTTGTAACCAAAACATTACCAAACAATAAATAATCGTAATAAAATGCGTATTTTATTATGACTATTACATAACAAAATATTACTAATGCTTTTGCTTCTATCGTAAGCAAACTTGTTCTTTGTTTGATTTTCTATCCAAACAGATGACAGCCGTTCCATCTCTTCCAATTCGTTGTCTTGATCTAATGGATTTTGTTATACTTTGAGTTGTTCCTGCTATGAAAGTTGTTTTTATTTTCTCTGCATTCTTTCTAATTCTTGGTGTTGCCTCATTTAAGCCAGTAGCATGTGCAATGTCACATGGTCTTTCATTTCGCTCAAAGCGTTTCACAATTTCATATTTTTTCTCTATCGACAGAGCCACCGGCCCACCAGGGTTTCCCTGGTAAGGGGAAACCCCGGTGGGCCGGAGGCCAGTGTGATTTTGGCCATAAATGCTAGTATGAGGCTGCTACAAATTTTCTCGGGTAAGAATTTTTGATCCAGTCCGCCTCTGTTTATCGATATTGCTTTTCTTTTTCTCTCTGAATCTGTAGTGTCTTTACCAGGACGCTTCCTTTTCACACCTTTTAAGTATTTTACTCATTTTTAGGGAATAAAGCACAATTACAAAATGAGGAAACAGCTTGATACACATAAACAAATGTGTATCAAGCTGCACACGTGTAGCAACTGAATAAACAACACCATAAAGGCAGAGACACACTATTAACACCTCGCTAGCTCACATTTTACTAAAGCATATTTCTGGGAGTTACTACCATAAAACAATAAAAACAATTTCCAGCTGCATTTCTGCTAGTGGAATCCGTTATAAACTGGTAGTAAACTCAATCTAATTGCATTTGTGATAATACCGATAGCTGGAATTGTATGGGTTTTTACCTTATTATGGCGAAGAGCGTTTCCCCTTCACTAATATAAAAAAACATACATTTTCAGAATCTTCTCTTCATTCCGTGTTTACACTACACGAATTCGATCATACATGATTTATAAATAGAGGAACAATATCGTATATAACACGAATCGAATTCGCTTATGTACGATTCACCTTTGTGTTTACAAGAAATGGCAGTTTCTTGTAAATGTTCAATTGGGGTGATTCCGTGTTCGACTGCCATTTCTTATAAACACAAAGGTGAATCATACATAAGCGAATTCGATTCGTGTTATATACGATATTGTTCCCCTATTTATAAATCATGTATGATCGAATTCGTGTAGTGTAAACACGTGTTATACGAGGACTGACTGTACTTATGCAGTTTTTCATTATGAGTTCACTATGGTGTATTTTTTATAATGATGGTATAAAAAATATTTTATAATTGAAAATTCTTATTATAAATACGTTATCAAATTTCAGTATTTCTAATTAACAATTATATGTTTATGTAAACTGTGGATAACGTTTTGTAGTTTTCTTATCTCTATTTTATAAGAAATTTTCATTATTCAAAGTGCTTGTTGTGTTTGTTTCTGTTGATATGTTGAAACAAAATATTGAGTTTAATGATAAATTCTGATATTTATTCATTGATTAGGAATGTGTTCCTTCTCTAAATTAACCATATGGATATAGTGAGTACTGTGATTATTACAGAGTTATCTACTTCTTGTTTTGTTATTTATTACTGATTTAATAGTATGTGATTTATGTTGTTCAAGGTTAATATCATTATATGTGAACCACCCTATCGGATGTACAGGGTTATAATGTGCTGCCAGTAAACAGATGTTACAAATCATGAGAGCTAACTTTCTGGCAAATAGCAGGCTGCAGCCTGTTAGGAAATTAAATTTAAAGGTTTTTACATTATTGGCTGTTAATTTTGATTAAAATAAAAATTTTCATTAGGCAAACAAGAATCAACTGATCCTGTTATAATTCATGAGATATATTAAAAAAAAAACCAAAAAAAAAACCAGTACATAGTACAAATACACAATATAGCATTCATGTTTTTGTATAACAGTCAGAGATGGTTTCCATGGAAGCTCTAAATTGTCCTTACCCCATTTCCAGACTTATTTTTATCAATGTGCATTATGCTGTGATTGGTAAATAATATGTTACGACTCAAATGTTATTAAATAAAAAAAAATTGAAATAAAACACACGAGCAATTTTGTTTTGCTTCTGATGGCTAATTTTTTCATTTGAAGGAGGGTTAGCTTGGCTTCCTACCCCCTCCCCCCATCTTTTAAAATAAAACTATAACTGTTTATCTTATCTAGTTTTCTTTTGAACGTTCAGCATCTTTTTATATCTGAATCCATGTTTATTTTTGCCAAAACTTTAAAACTTCCAAATGTATTTCAATATTTAATGTTTTATTTTCTTAAACACTATTATCATTTTTGCACTTATTTGTTTACAGTATGAGATGTAAGAAATGTATGTATAGGAACTGAATATAAATTTTTAAATACAAAATATGTAACAAATCAAAACATGCATTTCCATGACACAGAAGCCTACAGTAGAGATAAAATGGTCTGCAATCAAGTCAAAAGGGGTCAGGTGAATTAAGAGATTATGAGAAGTATTTGGTAAAGAAAAGTAACAGCCTACTTTACTTATGTAAACACTAGAAGGAAGGGGCTGAATAACATTGGTCTGCTTGATATGAATGGTTTAACTGTTGATGATCCCGATCAGGGTGCACATGAACTCAGTTTTGCATCTGCATTCACACATGAGGAATCTTTTTGAGATAAGGATGTCAGAAGTATATCAAATTCTAGCAGGTTGCCAAATGATTTTGTAATAACTGAGAGGAAAGTGGAAGAGAAATTGTTGAATTGTCCAATTATATTATGGGAGGCAGCAAAAGAGATAAGCAAACCTTTTAGCCATAATTATGAGAGCATTATTAGATTCAGTGTAGGTCGCTATGGACTGGAGACGTGCAAATGTATCCCAATTCACATAGGGGAAAATTAAAGGTTGAAATGAGGAATTAATTACAGACCTCTTACATTTCTGTAACAGGGAAAAACAATGGAGTCATTGGTTAAAGAAGTAATGTAGGACCATCTAGACAAGAATGCAGTTATATGGCAGTCAGTGTATGGATTTGTTAAGGGGCAATTTTGTCTGATCAATCTGATTAGATATATATAATGCAGTAACAAAGGAAATGGATGCAAAAGATTTTGATATCATATACTTAGATTTCAGAAAAGATTTTGTCACTGTTTCACATAAAAGACTACTCTACAAATTAGAGCAGTGTGGCATTACGGGTAAGTTACTGCTATGGATAAAGGAATGGTTGAGTGGTAGAAGACTTAGAGTGGTTATGGATAGACACTGCTCTTTTTAGACTGCTGTTATTAGTGGAATTCTCCAGGCTTTAGTGCTGGGTCCAATTGTTGTTTTCAATATTTATTAATTATTGATAAAGACATATCAGACTAATGTCTAATTTTTCAAATGATGTGAAGGTTGGTATAGTGGCTATGGACAGTAATCAGGGTTTTTTTTTTTTATGAAAACCCCAGACATGAAAGGTATCAAAACCTATAGTACTTAGTACCGTGCATGGGTTGAAGGAGAAGTATAGGGGGAGGGGGATGCTGGAAACTTTGCTCTAGAGACTAAACATGGGTTTCACCACTTCAAGCCTCCAATAAGCAAAGTGGTGGTATTTCATCAATTGATGAAAGTCATCTACCACCTACATAATTCTATTATTTTCTTTCTCTCGCTGATTTCTACAGCCTACTTGCCTATCAGCACATCTCTATGGTACTACAACAAGATATAGAAAAATTAGGCAGGTGGGGTGAGAAGTGGCAATCGAAATTTGATATTAACAAATGCAAGGTGCTGCATATGGGTAGAGTAGTCCCAGAATAACATACTAAGTGTGTGGTACCACACTGATAGTAGTGGAGAATGAGAAAGACCTGGAGATAATTGTGTAGTTAGAGTTGAATTTATCTGAACAGTACAGATGGGCTGCTAGGATTGGACATGGGTTTTTGCCAATGATATACAGGAATTTTGTCATCAGGGATAAGGAGGTGATTATCCTGTTGTACAAGTCAATGGTTAGGCCATATCTGTAGTACTGTATGTAAGAGTGGATTCCTCATTTTAGAAAAGATATGGATCAGTTGGAATGGGCAGTACATAGAAGAGCAACAAGATTAGTTTTGGGAACAAAAGATGGCCTTTCCAGGAAAGGTTTCAGTTCTGCAATTTGCTGTCTCTCTCTAGTTATAGCAACTTGCAGAATCAGAGATTATGCACCTGTGAGGATATCTGATTGAGGTGTTTAAGGATTTGAATTGATTGAGTAGGCTGATGGCATCCTTTTTGCTCAGTCAGCACATATGAGTGAGGACAGTAAGCCCTTATTAACGTGGTTCGCTTTAAGGTGATTCGCTATAACTCTGTTCTTATATTATAACCTGTATCTCACTATAATGCTATCACAACTCACTATAACACTGTTTTACCAGCAAAGAGCTCAGATTGAATTTTTGAATTGAATTCTTTTGCAGTTTGAATTTTTAGCATGTTTAAAGAAAAAGCAATTAGCCTATATGAAGATCTGAAGAAAGCTCACCTCAAAAAAAAAAAAAAAAAAAAAAAAAAGTGGAACTATTTAACGCTAGTTAGGGCTGGTTCAATAGATTTAAAAAATGATATAACCTACACAGCATAGCAATCCAAGGAGAAGCTACAAGTGCAGCTCAAGAAGGAGCCGAAACTTTCAAAAAGAACTTGTTAAAATTATTGAAGAGGGGTGTTATACTGCTTAACAAGTTTTTAACATAGACGAAGCAGGACTTGTTTTGGAAATGAATGCCTAAAGGAAGTTCCATGTCGGAAGAAGAAAAAAACATGTCGGGCTTCAAAGTGGTGAAGGATTGGTTGACTTTATTGCTGGGTGGTAACACTGTAGGGGATTTTAAATTAAAACCCCTTTTAGTTTATCATTTGGAAAATCCAAGGGCTCTTAAAAGGTTCACTAAATCAAACCTACCTGTAATTTGGAAGGCTAATAAAAAAGCTTGGGTAACCAGGCCTTGTTTCGTTGATTGGTACCCTGAATTCTTCTGTCCCACACTGGAAGGATATTGTGCAAAAAAATAACCTTCATTACAAAAGAAAATCCTGATCATGGAAAATGTGCCAGGGCATCCAAGCAAAGAGAGCAACGAAGACTTGAACAATCAATAAAAAAAATTGATAAAAAAAAAAAAAAAAACTGCCATCTACAACATTTCAAGTGCCTGAGATGAAGTGACTCAGAAAATCATGAATGGAGTGTGGAGAAATGTTTGGAAGGATTGCATAAAGGATTCCCAAGAATCCTTATGATTTACTTGAGAATTTTAAAGTTCAAATTGTCGAGCTCGGAAAAGAAGCAAGACTGGACAAACTTGACAATGACGATGTACAAGAGATGATCCACAACAACAGGAATGGCCTCTCTAATGAAGAACTCATGGAAATGACAAAAGAACAAGAGCGTGCAATTGAGGGAGATGATCAAGATCCTACAGATGAAGAACTGATAAAGTCACTGATTGTAAAAGGACTTAGTGAGGCTTTCGAATTTGCAAAAATGGGTAATTATTTCCTGGAGAACAACCCTGACATGAAACGAAGTTCCAAGCTAATAAGAAATTTAGAGAAATAAATGAATTCCTTTTTTTACCTTTTTATGAAAACCCGAAACACAAGAGGTATTATAACCTGTAGTAATTAGTACCGTGCTTGGGTTGGAGGTTGAGAAGACCAAAGAAGATATTTGTTGACATTAGACTTGAACTTCTGTAGACTGTAATTTT
Organism: Mastigoproctus giganteus; assembly: GCF_048544385.1. Classification (NCBI taxonomy): domain Eukaryota; kingdom Metazoa; phylum Arthropoda; class Arachnida; order Uropygi; family Thelyphonidae; genus Mastigoproctus; species Mastigoproctus giganteus. Next base: position 45,489,178 of record NC_143583.1, read on the forward strand.
CAGGAATTATGTATGAAGAAAGGTTGTTCCAGAAAACGGCAGTTGAATGAATAAACGAGGAAGATGAAAAGTTGGTTCTGAGAGTTTGAAATTGGACAGTAAATGGATGTTTGCTGGTGGCGGCACGTGTTCGGACTGTTTTGAAAGAGAGAGAGAGAGAGAGAGAGAGAGAGAGAGAGAGAGAGAGAGAGAGAGAGCAGGAATTATAGAAGCCAATTCAGAAGAACAGTGCCCATGGAAGTATCTGTAGAAAAGGCATGCAGCAGAAACAGTATGTCTATGAGACAGCGTGTGGAGAGACTGTTAGAGAGGAGTCATAAATAAACCTAATTACCCTCTTCTGAATGGAATCTAGAAGCCTAAGAGAGATTTTGGGGGCACCGCCCCAGATGTGAGAACAATATTCCATGGTAGGGCGAATTTGCGATTTGTTCAGAGTAAACAGCTGTTTAGAAGAAAGTAACGCTGAGAGCGAAAGAGAAAACCAAGTTTTTTAGATGCAGAGGAAGCAATATTTGTAATGTGTTTGTGCTATGAGATATTAGAAGTCAGGGTAATCTCCAAAAGAGATATATCATTTTGCCTAGAAATTGGAGTGTCACCAAAGATAAGCATAGGAGTAGAAGAATCCTTTTTGCGAAATATAAGACAAGACTGAGTTTGAGAAGGATTAAAATCAACTAAGATGTCTTTGCCCCACTGAAGAATTACCTGGAGATCAGCATTTAAGGAATTGGTAACGGATATTCGAGAAGATGAAACTGATTGAGCAGGGCAAGATTTCTCAAAATGGAAAGTGGAATGCAATGTGCTATCGTCAGCAAAACTATGGATAGGATTTCTAGTCAATGGAAGAAGGTCATTAATATACAAGAGGAAAAGAGTGGGGGAAAGAACTGAACCTTGGGGGACACCAGCATTAGTGAAGAAGTTAGAAGATAGAGAGCAATCTGCCATCATCCTCAGTGAGCGATCAGAGAGAAAACTGGTTAACCAATCACAAAAAACAGTTGGCAAACCATATGATAGAAGCTTGTTTAGAAGACCTTTATGCCAAACACGATCGAAAGCCTTTGAGATGTCAAGAACAACTGCTTGTATTTTACTGAACTTTTCCATTGAATTAGTCCATAAATGGGTAACATAAGCCAGAATATCACCAGTGGATCGACACTGACGGAATCCATATTGATGATCATTGATCAGAGAGAAGGTTTCTAGGTAGTTTAAGAGTTGCCGGTTAATTAATTTCTCCATTACTTTAGAAAGAGTAGAAGTAATTGCAATGGGACGATAATTGGATTGGAAGGATTTGTCACCCTTTTTAGGAACTGGCTGGATATGAGCAAATTTCCAAGCAGAAAGAAAAACACCTTTGGAATAAGAAAGTAAAAAAAGGTGTCAAAGAACAGGAGTAAGTTCAGGAGCACAGGTTTTGAGAACAAGTGGAAAAATACCATCAGGACCTGGATCTTTCTTAGCATCAAGATTCATCAAAATCCTTCTGACATCCTTTTGATGGAAGACTACAGGAGGCATTGAATGGAGCATGTTGGGAATGGTGGGAGGTGTTTTACCAAGATCATAAATACATGAGTTGGAAGAAAAATGGGATGCTAGCAGGTCAGCTTTATCCTTGGCTGGAGTGACAACAGAACCATCTGATTTTGACAGATGTGGGAGCAAAGATGGGCAAAAGTTGCGACCAGTAGCTTTGGCAAGAGACCAGAATGCTTGGACAAGAAGCAGGTTTTCTTCTCTTTGTCTGTTCAAAATCTAGTTTTGACTGATTAATAACTGCTTTACAATTGTTGTGCACTTTCGTGTAGGCAGAAAATGAAACTGAAGATAAATTAGATAAAGGTTCCATTGGAGAAGAGACAATCACCAAGTTGTGATCTGAGGTGCCTAAAGGACCACTCACTTCGACCATGTACTTAGAAGGGTTGTTTTTGAGAAAAAGATCAAGTGTGTTGGTGTATGGTTAGGATTGTCCGGTATCCTTGCAGGTAAATGAACAATCTGTGCAAGGTCATTAGTTATTGCAAAATCCTCAGCATCTCGACTAGCTGGGTCGGTATGACTAGAAAATGAAAGCCAGCTGGAGTTGTGAACATTAAAATCGCCAAAGAAAATTAGCTTACTGTTAGGAAAGTTGGACTGGAGAAAGCCATGTTGCAAAGACAGTAAGTCAAAGAGCTCCAAGTGATTAGTGGAGTTGGGAAAATGATAGAGACAACAGATGAATTTTACACAATGAGGTAGAGAGATTTTAAGCCAGAGGAGATCAAAAAGAGGAGATTCCAAATTACCAAGTCTTTGACAGGGAATATTGGAATGGACATATGCACAAGTACCACCTTTGAGGTGAAAGGAATCATACAGCGAATAATTTGGGTATTTGAGATGAGCAGTAGTTGAATCAACCGATAACTGAGATTCTGTCAGAAAAAGTACATGGGGTTTGGCAGACTGCAAGTGGAAATGGACATTGTTCAGATTAGAATTGAGACCACGTATATTTGTGAAATGAATTAGGAAGTGCTTGGGAGGTTTAGATATTTTCGCAGATAAGCTTGCTCTATTAGTTTGACAATTCATGGTGTATTCAATAGTAAGAAAAAGTGGGTGGGACATGCTGTATGAAGTAATGAAATTTTTGGATATGGCGTACACATGGTAAGAATATACCCAGATCCTTGACATAACATGGCATCTACAATGCACCCCACATACACACTACTCAGACTCCCTCCAGTCACTATCTGGCAGAGTAGAGGTAGCAAGATTATACACTAGCTGATCCGGAAGCCTCCTAGATAGTTACCAATAGGTTCGGTCCTCTGTACTAACTAGCGGCCGACCTGCGAATATCGTTTTAGAGCTGTACCCTCAAAATGTAAGGAAGATTGGATCCCACCATGATGTTCATCTTAACCTCAAAAATCATTAGTCATACTGCATGATGGAAGAGATGGGGAAGCGCTGACCGGAACTTAGCTCTGGAGACTAAACATGGGTTGCACCACTTCAAGCCTCCAATAAGCAAAGTGGTAGTATTGCACTGGTTGATGAGTCATCTACCACCTAGTATTGCCTGGTAACACAGGGGTGGCATTCCTCCATGTGGTGTGGGCGCCATACCTCGACCCCTGCTTACGTTGGTTCACACTTGGGTGGTCACCCACAGTGTGCATGTGCATGGAGGTTATACCCAGGGTTACTAACAGTCCCACCATCGTGAAAGTGCAAGTAGAGAATTTGGCTGTCACAGTCCGTCTGGACTTCGCCAAAATTGGGTCCACTTGACTTGAATGTCACCCGAATATCAGTTCCATAAGCATTTTAGACTCCCAGGTAGCAAGTACAGCTTGTCTGGCATATCACAGACATTCATATGCCTGATTTCCTACATGATTTTGTACTAGAGAAAGAAGGACAAAGTACAATGCAAAATCAACACATTTGTCAGTTCAAAGATATGAAAACTCGATAGCCTAGTGCCATCTGGTTAATAAATTCATGATTTTAATTATTTTAAGTTAAATTTTTATACGTAATTTAGTTACTTCCACATAATTATATTACGTATGCAATATAGAATATTTTATATGTACAAATTTTTGAATATTAAATATTTTGACTGACATTTGTGTCTCTTTTCACTACCATTTATTATTGATTAGGAAATATCCTATGGCTTAGACTGCAACTCACAAATACATATGTTACCTTATGGGAATATGGCACTCGCTTAATGCTGATTCACTTATCGCTCTGTTTTTTGGGAAGAAATTATCAGCGTTAACTGGTTGCAGTAGAGATGTGCATAAATTTGTTTTAATCCAGTGGATTGTCAATTATTGGAAAGAACTTACATCTCATGTTGTGGAAATGGATACTTGGAATAAATTCAAGTAAGGACTAGTCAAACTTTTAAAGGAGATAGTTGGGTGATATGGAAAAGTTTTTTTTTTTTTTGCTATGCTGTATAATCTTGCTTTCTTGCATCATTTTCCACTACTAACTCAGAATTTCCTTATATTTCTATTGTTCACAATTCACAAATCCAGTTTCACAGTATAAATGGGAGGTACTAGTTGGGAGAAAATTTCCAAGTAGTTGGTTAAAACTGTCTCCATTAATTCTCGTTGGGAGAAATTCTCCATTAATTCTCACTAATCCACTTTCCATCAAGAAATTCCCAAGGTAATATTTCTAAGTGGAAAGGTTTCAATATATAATCATAACAGACTTATCTCCATTGACGTTGGGTTTATGTACAGTAGTTTGAAAGAAATGTTGACAGTAGATATCAGACCCATTCACTCTTTAAAGGTCATCATCATCATCAGCCATTTTCAATCCACTGCAGGATGAAGGCCTCTCCAGCAACTTTCCAATTCCTTCTGTTTTGAGCACTGGCCATCCATTTACTACTCAAAGACTCATGAATTTCATCTATCCATCTCCGCCTTTGTCTTCCAGGTTTTCTTCTAGCTCCTCTTGGGTACCATTCTGTTATTTTCTTAGTCCATCTGTCATCATGTCTTCGAGCTATGTGTCCTGCCCAAGACCCTTTTAGTTCTTTAGTTTTGATAAGAATGTCCTTTACTTGAGTTTGCTGCCTAATCCATGTGTTTCTCTTCTTATCTAACAGTCTGATTCCCAGTATAATTCGTTCCATTCTTCGCTGTGTAGTTCTTAGCTTCTCTTCCATTCTTTTGGTGAGTGCCCAAGTTTCACTTCCATAAGTCATGGTGGGGAGTATACATTGGTTCATTATTTTACGTTTCAGACAAACTGGGATATTGCTCTTCAGTATGTGACTATATTTCCTGAATGCTATCCATCCAAAATTTATTCTTCTCTTGACTTCCAGCCATTTATCATTATTACAGCTAATAACTTGTCCCAGATAAGTATATGACTCCACCTTTTCAATTACTGCTCCTTCAATCATTATTTCCCTTTCCGTGGCATACTTGTTCATCATTACTTTTGTTTTAGCCATATTCATCTTTAGTCCAAAATCCTTACTAACTGTGCATAACTGATTAAGATTTTCCTCTAATTCTTTGGGATCGTGGCTTATGACCACAATTTCATCTGCAAATCGTAAATGGTTTAGGTACTCTCCGTTCACATTGACTCCTTTCTGCGACCAGTCTAATCTTCTGAAAGCTTCCCCAAGGGCAGCAGTAAACAGCTTCGGAGATATTGTGTCTCCTTGTCAAACTCCTTTCTCGATTTTAAATTTGCTACTGTCTTTGTCTAGTCTAATAAAGGATGTAGCACTCTCATATATTTTCTTCAAAATCATAATATATGGAGTATCTATGCCTTGTCTTTCCAGTACCTGAAACATTGCCTTATGCTGTATGGAGTCAAATGCCTTTTCATAATCCACAAATGCCAGGCATAATGGTGTTTTATATTCATTTGTTTTCTCCATTAGCTGTGATATTACGTGAAGGTGATCCATAGTTGAGAATCCTGTCCTAAAGCCAGCTTGCTCTTTCGGTTGATTCTCATCAAGTATTCTTTCTAATCTGTTAGTAATGACCCTTGTGAACAACTTGTAGATATGGGATAACAAGCTAATTGGTCTATAATTTCCAATTTTCTGATTTATCTCCTTTCTTATGCAGCAAAACTATGATTGCATTATTCCACTGCTTAGGCATCACACCTTTTCTAATGCACTTTGTGAAGAGCCTTGCCAGTTTTTGTGTTATGTCTCTTCCTCCAAATTTTAACAACTCTACAGCAACTTCATCTTCCCCTGGGGCTTTCCGATTCTTCATTTTCTTCAATGCATGTTCTACCTCATCAGGAAGAATATCGGGTATGTCGTATGTGTTGCTACTTTGCAATCCATGTTCCCCACTGCTGGTATCGTTCCCTTGCTCCTTGTATAATTCTCTATAGTAGTCTTCTGCTATTTGAATTATGCCTTCTCTGCTGTTTATAAGTACACCATCGCTATTCTTCAGTTTCAGTATCATTTGTCTTTCTGTATTACTGCTCATGGCTGCTGATTTAAATCCTTTGTTTTCCCTTAATGCTTGTTCTACTTTTCTTGTGTTAAATCTTCTTATGTCCTCTCTGAGTCTCTTTCTAATGGCTTTGCATAACTCAGTATACTCAATTTTCTCCCTGTCAGTGTTTTTCTTGTTCTTCATTTGTCGTCTTTGGTTCATCATGACAAGTGTTTCTTGACTAATTTTTTCTTCTTTGGATTTCTGTTTCCCCATAGGTTTCTTGGGCTTTATCACTTTTAGAAAGTTGTAATATTCCTCGTCGATATCTTGGTCCTGAGCAGTCTGCAGAAGCTCAAACTTGTTCTTAAGTTCCAGTACATACTGCTTTTTCTCCTCCTCTGTTATTTCAAAGACCTTTGTATTATTTACTCGAGTCAGTTTTTTCCTTTCCTTTCCTACATCTATATCAAGTGTACATCTTACCATTCTGTGATCACTTCCAACATTTACCTTATTCAGGACGGTAACATCATTCACAATATATCTTCTGTTAGTGAGGATGAAGTCGATTTCATTAGTTGTTAATCCATTTGGACTCTTCCATGTCCACTTTCTGTTCACCCTTTTCTTGAAAAAAGTGTTCATTACTGACTGTCCTTGAGATGCTGCAAATTCCACAAGTCTTTCACCTCTTTTATTTCTTTCACCAATTCCAAAATTTCCTATAGTTCCTCTTTCTGCGCTGCTTTGCCTTTTTCCAACCTTAGCATTGAAGTCCCCCATAATAATAGTGTAGTGGGTTTTCTGCTCATCTAGAAGACTCTCAATTTCAGTGTACATTTCTTCAACCTCTTCATCATCATGGCTCGATGTTGGTGCATAAATCATTATAATCTTTAGCTTGTACCTCTTAGAAATCTTGAATATTAGTCTTGACACCCTTGGTGATGTACTTTTGAATTCCAAAATGTTGTTTTTATAATCTTTATGGACCAGAAACCCAACTCCACCTTCACTCCTTTCACTGTTTCCATTGGTGTACAGCAGATTTCCACTTGATAAACTTATAAGTGATTCATTTCTTCTTCTTGTTTCAGCCAAACCGATGATATTCCAATTCACATTTTCTAATTCCTTTTCCAGCTCTAATATCCTGTCTTCACCGATGAGTGATCGTACGTTATAACAGGCCAAGTTCAATTTCCGTGCATGGCAGCCTGGTCGTACCCAGAGATTCTTAGCACCCTCTGCTTCCACTCTGATCCTCTCGCTGCCGTAAGACGGAGAGTGAAAGCTGCTGGGGACTGAGGGCCATTTGTATTGTTGTGCTCTCATTGCTGGAGGGTTTGGTCTTTTCCTCTTCACGCTGACCAGGCGTCTTGAAGAGAACCACTCTACACGTTCGTTGCCACCTAAGTGACGTAACAGGGCTTACCATCGAGAAGGTGTGCACGAGTGAATTTTAGGGAGGCAGGCCAACCGGACTTCTCCTAAATCTTCTGTAATAGAGAGATATTGGATCCATCAGTGTTTTAGGCTGAGTGTCTGATAACACACAGGATACCTGTTCCCCTCTAAGCCCCTGTAAGCCCCTTTAAGCCTCTTTAAGCTTTTTTTAGGTGAGTCCTATTTTTAGTTTAAGGTTGAATTTTATTTCAAAAGTTTGGGGCTTCTGCATTCTGAAAAGAAACTTCATGATCTAATTTGAAATCACATTCGTGAAAGAAAACACTTGTCTATCCTATTATGATTTCCGAACATCCTCTCTTCTGAACATTTTGTAGCCTATTTTATTTGGACTTACCTTTTTATTTTTCAATTCCTACTATTAGTTCACCCTCTCCCTATATATATTTATATATCTTGTTCAAATTTTAATCGTTAATAAAATACTTTTTATTCATCCACTCAAGTTCAAATACATTTTTTTAAACTTGTAGTGGATGACACTTGATGTTAATACAGTTTTTTCAAATATTAATTCATTAATTAAATTTAATTAATTTTAGTTTTATATGGGAGAAAAAAATTTCTCTTATATAAGATATTTAGCAGGATATAAATTTAGGAATAAAATTGAAATCAACAGGCAGTAGCTCAATCGGTAAAATGCAAGGATTTCAGTATTTTTCCCGTGAAGGTGAAGAATGCGAGTTCAATTCTTGCGTAAATCAATAATTTTTTGATAAATTTTTGAAGTCGAAAGTCGAAAGTTCGTTGTTGACCTAAGTAGGAATTGACTTTAAAAAAATTTTTTTTATATTACTTGTTTTATAGGATACATGTTGCAAAATGTCACACTAAATTTATTTATTGAAAAAAATATATATATATTTCATTTCTTTTAATATTTAGGTTGCTAAAAGAAAAGTAGTTGAGGCAGTTAAGAAAGGTGATGCTGCAGAAATCAAAGCAGCTAAAAATCTAGAAGTGCTATATGACTCATTACAGTTGGCTCACAAGTGTATTTTGAACTCTTTTTATGGATATGTGATGCGGAAAGGGTTAAGTATTAATTTCTGTTTGAATGTTTCATCACAAATAAAATAGTTAATGATACTTAGTTTTTTTTTTTTTTAATTTAATGAGAGGTAAAAACTATACACCATGTAGGATTGACTGGTGGGATAGTTTATTAAATATCAGAGATGGGCTTAATTGCAAACACATAACAATATCTTCATATACTCAGCTAAGTGTACAAGATATTGATAAACTCAGTTCTTGGGCAACTTCTATTTCTGAATTCTTTAGCGTTCTTTCGTCATGCAATCACTGGAGGGATATGTGGGATATGGATGCAAGAAAGGATCATCATACAGCACAGCACCAGCCAAAAAAAAAAAAAAAATCACATAATTTTGTAATGAGTGTGCTTCAGGAACTAGTTTAAATATTTTGTTTATGTAACTCCCTGTCATTACAAAATTAAAAGGAATCGAAAAATTTTTATGAATTGTTAAATATCAACTGCCTCCTGTTTTTATTTATTATCATTAATGCATAATAATTAATGTTTATTTTTTCCATGTTTTGAAAGAAAAGAAACATTAATTGTCAGAAAGTAATTAATGTTAATCTGTATATACTTGCTATATACTTACAATTTTATACGGCAGACTTTATTTATATGTGTTAGAGTTTAATATTCTCATCAGTATTATACGTTTCATGCTGAGTGTGAATATTTAAGGAAAGTGAGTGTTTCGAGAAATTGCCACTACTCATTGCTAGCACCAGGAGTCACTTGGTGACAGTGTAGAGAGAGAGAGAGAGAGAGAGAGAGAGAGAGAGAGCTAGCACAATGGAGCTTTGATTAATACTTACTTTTGTTTTCATTATAATGTGAAGTTCAAAGTTATTTTGGTTTATTGTACAAAAAAAAAAAAAAAAAAAAAAAAAAGACTGGTAGTTGTGGCAAGGAAATTTGCATTCTCTTATGTGCTCTGTTCCATTGATGCTGATTTTTTTTAGTAAGTAAAAGTTACGCCTAATTTTCTTGTTACTAAAGATAATTTATTGAAATGTTAACAGAGTTATTCAACAAATTTCAGATATTGAGGTAGGAACTTCCTTGATTTATTTATTTTTATTTTTTGAACTCTCACTTCAGTAAATGTTTTGGCGGCAGTATTGGAATTTCTAATGCATATCAGCCTAATTCTTATGCAAGATTTAATGGTTCATTTCATTGAACAACCTATCAATCTTCTACTAAAGGATAAAGTTTAATTTACATGAAAAGAGCCATCATAAAACACATTTGAAAAGATACATTTGATCAAGATCATCATTGTGCATCATTAAATTATCATCATTATCATAATGTTGATTAAACATATTAAGTTGAATTAACATCAAATGACATTATCAGTAGCATAAATGTAAGCTAGATTGTTAAGGTGGCCACTATACATTTAACAAAACTGATATTAGTCAGTCTGAATTTTTGTATGTGTTACAACTTGCCTGGGAATATTATAACTCTGAATGTGTATATATTGTATGTATATTCAGTTGTAAAATTTAAAGACACAGAATATAATCTTTTCATTCTTTTATTAAATAATATCCATTTATTTTTCCAACACATTTCAGTACTCACATGTTACGTCAGCAGAAATGAAATGTTTCTGAATCAGTGCATTTAGGGAACTCATACTAAGCTACAGTTTCATTTTGAGAACACAGATACTCTCCATTTGTATAGCAAAGCAAAGGGAAAAGGCATGGTTATCAGAACTGTGTTTGTATGCCTTTATCATTCTTGTTGCTTAGTAAATTATCCATATGTTCCAGTTGGTGTTTGTTAGACGTTGAATTTAGTTTACATTTTAATTTCCTTTTGCTAGTCTTGGAAGTTATAATAAAAGACAAAGGGCAAGATTACTTAATATGCTAAGTAATATGCTAAGTTAACCCTTTCAGTATGCTAAATTAACCCTTTCAATTAATACGCTAAGTTAACCCTTTCAAAGCACTTCATTTAGGGCTCCATGTAGATAGCTAGTTTCCAGAAAGTGCAGTTTGCAGAACCCCAGTCTTTCTTTATAACAATGTCCTTTTGAACTCCCCCTCCCCAAGATAACCTTTTCCTGTAGATCTGATCTGATCTGATATGTCCTTTCCATTATGAGCTTTCTAAACATGTATGCAATATTTCAGATTTATTATACAATGAGATGATCACCCCTTTATTTTCCACTGACAGAGTTCCCACATATCATTGAAAGAATCCCATGAGCTGTTCTATCAGCTTGGTTGCAGTGCTTGGAGAATTTCATGTCAGAAGGTTTTTTTACCCTAGGTCTTTTTCCTTATCAAATGGTACGTTTTTCCAGGATTATTTTTGCCCAAATACAGTATCTATTTATCAGTGTTAACCCTTATTTGGAAGGCTATCTGCCTTCCAAATGAGGGTTGCAGTTGCCATCTGCTTAGTTTATCTAGATCTTCTTGGCATACCCAAATTCCTGTTATTAACCACTGTACATGTATTATCAGCAAACCTATCGATTAAACTTGAAATACCTACATCAATATCATTAATAAAGATAAAATGCAGTAAGGGGATGCAATACCAATCCTTGTGGCACACCACTCATCACATTAATCCATGACGAATAGTAGCCATTTGTAGCCACTCATTTTTTCCCCCACCATTTAATTATCCTTTTGTCTATAATAGTAGCAGTAATTTACCCATGATGCCACATTGCTCCAATTTATACAACAATGATACATATGGTACTGTATCATAGTATTGATATGTGGTATATATATCAGAGTATTGATCCTACTATGTCTTTTGTTTCAACTCCATTTAAGTGGATAATATTTTTATTTATATACTTTTTTTTAATTAGGGCACGTTGGTATAGCATGGAGATGGCAGGAATTGTGTGTCATACTGGTGCTGGGATCATTACTCATGCCCGAGAATTAGTAGAACAGATAGGGTGAGTAATCAGAAACTTTTTATGGTTAAGGAAATTTGATTAATTGTGATATTATGTATCACAAAACCTGAGTGACTTCTAATAAATGCTAAACCAAAAGGCGCCTCCGTAGCCGGGTGGGCACTAGCAACAGTGCACACGCTTCTTGATTAAACAAGGGTTCGAGCCCGTGACCACCAAATACGGAGGACGCGGAAAGGTCAGGGAATGACCACCGCATATCCCCGGAGCAATATGGCCTTAGTTGCTAATGCTCCTAAAAAAAAAAAAAAACCAAATAACAAATAGCTAAACCAGAAGTAGTGAAGTCAGATATAGTTAGGTATCTAGAACTGTTTTTTCTCCATGACCAATTATGCAACATTTCATACTTCATCATCATGAGGTGAATGAATAAGAAACTGACTAGTTTAATGGTACAAAAAAAGTGTTGCCTGGTACAGTTATAAAGTGAGGAAAGGCTATTAGGCATGTAATAGTTATAAGCTGATCTGTACCACAGAATAAATATCTATTATTCTGTGGTACAGATAGTCTTAAGTAATCTTTCCAGACTAACTTCAGTGGTATAATAATACCATTGAAGTGGTTGTCTGGAAAAGATTGCCTGCTTTCTTTTCTCTATAGCTAAAAGAGAGAAAATAAAGCATGCAAGAGTTTTACATATCTTAATACAAGGAAGAAAATTGCAAATATGATTGGACCCTTACCTAATGGATGTGGGAATGTCATTGATAACCTACTTACTTACTTACTAATAAGTAAGTTTTATTCCAAGAAGGATGCGGTACAGCATTCCAAGTAAACCTTCACTTAGATTACTGTGCCCAAGTATGAAGACTACCCAAAAATAGACATTGAGCTTCTTGAAATGTCCCAAGACGGAACCCACTTGTTTTATTTTGCAAAAGAGGGTACTCATATGTGGAATGACTTCAAATATGTGGATTGCAGAGCTTGGCAACCAGGCACTTTAGAGGGGATCTGGGTGAGGTTTTTAAGGCTCTGAGAGGGAAAAGTAAAATAAATGAAGGCAAAATTTTCACTGTTTTAAATGATTCCAAAATTAGCAGTTATAAATTCAAAATATGGGAGGGAAGAGGTATAGCGTGGACTGTGGGAAGTTTTCTGGAAGCAGAATAATTAACTACATGAGGAAGGAAACACACAGGTCGTTTTTTTCCTTTTAATTTTTTATATATTTATTTTTATTATTAAACTATTAAATAATAATGTTTATTTTTTTATTCATTTTTATTTAATTATATTATTCTTTTGGATAGTACAGCAAAAGCTTGTGACTTCCTTTAACTATATGGCCAATATTAATATTGCTGACAATTTGAATGAGTACTTCACATTAATTTTTACAGAAGAAAGTTTCTTTCATGGCAAGGAAAAAACTGGGCACTAGTGATCCTGAGCACTGTGAATTCGATTACATAGAAATCACAGAGGCAGTGTTTAAAATGAAATACAGGGTTACCTAGACAGAAAAATGGTACATAAGGTAATATGTGGGTTTTGTAACAAGAAAGTCTTGTTTAACTAATGTGATAAACTATTATGATTAATTATATAACCAAAAGTATTCAGACTCCTAATAGTTGCAAAAAAGGGCTTTTAATTAAAAAGCTAAATACATAGTAGAGCTTCCTTTGACCTGTATGACCCAAGTATAACATGAATCATACTTGGGTCATATGACATTGGTGTATTACATGGAGTGTTGCTATGCTGATTGCTGTGTCTAGAATATCCAGGTCATGGACTTCGTGGTTTCATCACCATCAACAATAAAATTTGAACCAGCCGAAACAGCTGCATGCTATGAAATTGCCTTTGCAACAGTTTGTGGTCAAGACAATATACTCTGACAGGAAGCACTTTCCAAGCAACCTCCATAAACAAACCATCTATCAGAAGGAAATATTATAGTGAGATTTGTCATTCTATATCACACTCTGTTCAAGAGTTTGTGAATGTTAAGAATGATACTCCAAATGCTCTATTGCATTGGAGACCTAACATCACGGTTGGTGACCCAATATGGTGGCTTATGCACAGTTGCCCAGCCGTTGAAGGCTTTGTTTACTCCTATAGGTGGTTGATGTATTGTTGAATGTTCCTGTGGCCTCTTTGTCCTGCTCCATGATATTTTCAGCAGATGACATTTCTGGAGCCATCCAGGCTGGTTTTTTTTTTTTTTTTTTTTTTTTTTTTTTGTTGAGGTATCACTTAGCTGAACCTTCCAAAATTTAATATGGATTTTTGGAAATTCAGATGTCATAGTTTTTTTTTTTTTAAATTATGAAAACCCCAAATATGAGAGATATTATAGAACCTATAGCATTTAGTACCATGCATGGGTTGGAGGTTGAAAAGACGAAAGAAGATATTTGTTGACATTAGACTTGGACTTCTGCAGACTATAATTTTCAGGAAATATGTATGAAGGAAGGTTATTCCAGTTGAATGAATAAACGAGGAAGATGAAAAGTTGATTCTGTGAGTTTGAAGATGGACAGTAAATGGATGATGGTTGGTGGTGGTGGCACATGTTCGGACTGTTTTGAAAGAGAGAGCGGGAATTATAGAAGCCAATTCAGAAGAACAGTGCCCATGGAAGCATCTGTACAAAAGGCATGCTGCAGAAACAGAATGTCTATGAGACAGAGAATGGAGAGGCTCTGTTAGAGATGAGTCATTAATTAACCTAATAGCCTTCTTCTGAATGGAATCTAGAAGCCTGAGAGAGGTTTTGAGGACACCGTCCCAGATGTGGGAACATCTGCGGGAATATTCCATGGTAGGGTGGATTTGCGATTTGTACAGAGTGAATAGCTATTTGGAAGAAAAGTAATGCCGAGAGGGAAAGATAAAACCAAGTTTTTTAGATGCAGAAGCAGCAATATTTGTAATGTGCTAGTGCTAAGAGAGATTAGAAGTCAGGGTAATCCCCAAAAGAGATGTATAGATATATCATCTTGCCTAGAAACTGTAGTGCCACCAAAGCTAAGCATAGGAGCAGAAGAAGAATCCTTTTTGTGACATATAAGACAGGACTGAGTTTTAGAAGGATTGAAATCAACTAAGTTATCTTTGTCCCACTGGAGAATTGCCTGGAGATCGGCATTTAAGCAAATGGTAGCGGATATTCGAGAAGTTGAAGCCGATTGAGCAGGGCAGGGTTTTTCTCAAACTGAAAAGTGGAATGCAATGTGCTATCATCAGCAAAACTATGGACATGATTTCTGGTCAATGGAAGAAGGTAATTAATATACCAGAGGAAAAGAGCGGAGGAAAGAAATGAACCTTTGGGGCATGAACATCAGTTTGAAGACAGAGAGCCATCTACCATCATCCTCAGTGAGCATCAGTGATAAAACTGGATAACCAGTTACAAAAAACAATTGGCAACCCATAAGATGTAAGCTTGATTAGAAGACCTTTATGCCAAACACGATAGATTGGGCGTCTCTGTAGCCAGGTGGACAGGAGCAGCAGTGCGTAGCACACGCTTCTTGATTAGACCAGGGTTCGAGCCCGTAACCACCAAATATGGAGGATGTGGAAAGGTCAGGGAATGACCACCGCATATCCCCGGAGCAATATGGCCTTAGTTGCTAATGCTCCAAATAACAACATAACATAACAACAGCCAAACACGATTGAAAGCCTTTGAGATGTCAAGAGCAACTGCTTGTATTTCATTGAATTTATCCATAAATGGGTAACATAAGCCAGAATATCACCAGTGGATCAACACTGATGGAATCCATACTGGCAATTGTTGATCAGCCTGAATATTTCTAGGTAGTTTAAGAGTTGGCGGTTAATTGATTTCTCCATTACTTTAGAAAGAGTAGAAGTAATTGCGATGGGACGATAATTGGATGCGAGGGATTTGTCACCCCTTTTTAGGAACTGGCTGGATATGAACAAATTTCCAAGTAGAAGGAAATACACCTTTGGAATAAGAAAGTGAACAGGAGTAAGTTCAGGAGCACAGGTTCTGAGAACAAGTGGAGAAATACCATCATGACCTGGAGCTTTCTTAGCATCAAGATTCATCAAAATCCTTCTGACATCCTTTTGATGGAAGATCACAGGAGGCATTGAATGGAGCGTGTTGGGAATGGAGGGAGGTGTTCTACCAAGATCATTAATACATGAGTTGGAAGAAAAATGGAATGCTAGCAGGTCATCTTTATCCTTTACTGAAGTGACAACAGAACCGTCTGGTTTTGACAGAGGTGGGAGCAGAGATGGCCAAAAGTTGCGGTCAATAGCTTTGGCAAGAGAGTAGAATGCTCGGCTACCATTAGGGCAAGTTTTCTACTCTTAGTCTGTACAAAATCTAGTTTGGACTGATTGATAACTGCTTTACAATTGTTGTGAGTTCTGGAATAAGCAGAAAATGAAAATGAAGAATTGGAAACAAGCCAATTACAATATGTAACCTTCATCTTCTTCTCTTGAACAGCCTTAGCACATTTATTGGAAAACCAAGATTTAGATAAAGGATGTGATTTTATGGTTGAATGTGGAATAAAGGATTCCATTCCTACAAGAATAATTTCACTGACACGATCTAAGCAAATATTGACATGCAAAGTTTCGAAACAGTAATCCGACCAAGGAAAAGAAGAAAATAAATCTTGCAGGTTATCCCATTTTTCGTTTTTGTAATACCAAACAACATGAGGTTTTGAATAGCCATGAGATAATGGCTCCATTGGAGAAGAGACAATCGCCAAGTTGTGATCTGAGGTGCCTAAAAGACCACTCACTTTGACAATGTACTTAGAAGGGTTGATTTGAGAAAAAGATCAGTCATGTTGGCTGTATGGTTAGTATTGTCCAGTATTCTAGTAGGTAAATGAACAATCTGTGCGTGGTCATTACTAATTTCAAAAGCCTCACCATCTAGACCAGCTGGGTCTAGATGCTGATCCGGAAGCCTCCTAGAGAGTTACCAATAGGTTCGGTCCAGTCTATTAACTAGCTGCCAGCCTGCAAACACTGTTTTAGAGTGTATCCTTGAAATGTAAGGAAGTTTGGATCTCGCCATGGTGGTGTTCATCATAACCTCAAAAGACATCAATTATACTGCATGATGGAAGAGTTGGGGGAGGGTTGACCAGCTTAGCTCTGGAGACTAAACATGGGATCCACTTCTAGCCTCCAGTAGACAAAGTGGTGGTATTGCACCGGTTGATGAGAGTCATCTGCCACCTAGTATTGCCTGGTAACACAGAGGGGTGGCATTCCTCCATGTGGTGTGGGCATCATGCCTCGACCCCTGCTTACATTGGTTAACACCTTGGTGGTCACCCCCAGTGTGCTTGCACATGGGGGTTATACCAAGGATTACTAACAGTCCCTGGTTACTAACAGCCAAATCCAAAATGGATTTGGCTGTCACTGACCACCGGACCCTGCCAAAATTGGGTCACTTGACTTGAGTGTCACCCAATATTAGTTCCATCAGCGTTTTAGACTTTCAGGTAGCAAGCACAGCTTGTCTGGCCTATCTGAGAGAATGTCTGTGACAGCCTCAAGGACCAAGTTGCATGAATATTAGCATTAGCATTAGCATAGGCATTTGATGCAAGAAAGCAAGCTTATGCAGCATCAGCCAAAAAAAAAAAAAAAAAAAAAAAAAGTAACATAAATAAATAAAAATAACCACTTCCACTTCACCCCTCTGTTCGTTCGAAATACCTGTCCAGCTGAGCCTTAAACTTATTTAGGCTATCAACTTCCACGACAAGGGATGGAAGTCTGTTCCACCCACCAACCACCCGCTGGCTAAAGGCAAATTTCCGCACATCTATCCTACATCTGTCTTTCCTCAATTTGAATTTATGCCCTCTCAGGTGATTTTTCTGAGCTAGAGGAAGAATCCCATCAGCATTGAGCATGCTCAAACCATTCAAGGCTTTGTACACCTCTATCAGATCACCCCGCTGGTGCCTAGTTTCCAGACACTGTAATTTGCAAAACTTAAGCCTTTCTTCGTAAGAGAACCCCTTTGTCCCATTCACCAATCTAGTTGCCCTTCTCTGTACTCGTTCCAGCAGCTCTACATCCTTCCTAAAATGAGGCCTCCAGGCCTGTATACAGTACTCTAGGTGTGGCCTGACCATTGCCTTATACAAGGGAATAATCACCTCCTTATCCCTGCTAGAAAAATTCCTATATATCATTGACAATACACCATGAGCTACTCTTGCAGCTCGTCTGCACTGCTCAGAGAACTTCATATCTGCCTGCACCACCACCCCCAGGTCCCTTTCATTCTCTACCACTGTCAGTGTAGTACCACAGAGTTGATACGCTGCTCTGGGGTTGCTGTTTCCCATATGTAGTACTTTACATTTGTCAATGTTAAACTTCATTTGCCACCTCGAAGCCCATCTGCTCAACCTTTCCAAATCCTGTTGCAGCAGCATAGTGTCAGTAGTGTCCTTGACAACCCTGCCAACCTTCGTATCGTCTGCAAACTTGGACATTAAGCCTGATATACCATCATCAATATCATTTATAAATACAGAAAACAATAAAGGCCCCAATACTGAACCCTGAGGGACTCCACTAATAACATTAGTCCACGATGAGCAGTGTCCATTGATTACCACTCTCTGTCTTCTCCCCCTCAACCACCCCTTTATCCATAGCAGCAACTTGCCTCCAATGCCACACTGCTCCAATTTGTGCAGCAGTCTTCCATGTGCAACAGTATCAAAAGCCTTTCTAAGATCCAAGTATATAATATCAAAGTTATTCCCTGCATCCAGTTCTTTTGTGACTGCATCATAGTATCCAATCAAATTGGTCAGGCAAGACTTCCCCTTAACAAAACCATGCTGTGTCCTAGCTATAACTGAAGTCTTGTCTAGATGATCCTGCAGTGCTTCTTTCACCAGTGCCTCCATTAATTTTCCGGGAACAGAAGTTAAACTCACAGGTCTATAATTACTTGTGTCAGCCTTTGATCCCCCTTTGTGAATTGGGGTCACATTTGCACATCTCCAGTCAATGGGTACCTCCCCTGAGTCCAAGGAAGCTCTCATAATTATGGCTAAGGGTTTGCTTACCTCCTTTGCTGCCTCCTTTAATATAACTGGATAGATCCCATCCACCCCAGGTGCCTTTCTTGTGTTTATCTTCAACAATTTCTCCTCCACTTTGCTCTCAGTTATTACAAGATTCTCTAGCTTACTGCTAGAATTGAATACACCTCTGGCATTCCCCTCGCTGAATAACTCCTCATGTGTGAATGTCGATGCAAAATATTCATTTAGTTTGTTAGCTACCCGAGCAGGGTCATCAACAGTTGACCCATCGATCTCAAGTGGACCAATCTGATTCATCCCCTTCCTTCTAGAGTTTACATAAGTAAAGAACTCTTTGCTGTTTTTCTTCGCATCCCTTGCCAAGGATCTCTCGTAATCTGCCTTCGCCTGCCTAACCTCCTTTGTAACTTGGTTACAGATCAACTTGTATCTATCATAGGCGTCCGTGTCACGTGTTAATTTGTATGTATCCCATGCATTTTTCTTCTCTGCCATATGCCTCATTAGTTCATCTGACAACCATTTAGGCCTAAACCTTGAACAATATTTCTTAGTTGGTATGTAAAGCCTAGTAGCTTCCACGATAAGTTCTTTGAATGCTTCCCATTTTGAATTTGCTGTTGGCAATATCATCAGTTGATCCCACTGTATAGAATTTAAATACTGTCTCAGTCCATTGTAGTCGCCTTTACGAAAGCAATACCCCTTCCCTTTACCCCTAATGGTAGTTACCTCTTTGAGTAACTCCCACTTCAGCACACTGTGATCACTGCCACCAAGTGGTTCATTTATCTGCAGATTCTTAATGCATGAAGAATCACTACTGATAATCAAATCAAGAGTATTACTCCCTCTAGTTGCCTCCCGAACATGCTGATGTAGAAAACAATCATCCAATAAATCCACAAAAGCCTTGCTACTGTGTGAGTGACCAGCCCCCAAATTCCAGTCAATATCTGGGAAATTAAAATCCCCCATTATAAGACTCTCTGATTTACTGGCCCACTCTATTTCTCCGAACAGTTTCTTATTATACTCATCAGAGTCATTAGGCCTATAGCACACTCCTACTCTCAATTTTGATCTCCCAATGCTTATGTCACACCAAACTGACTCGACACTGCACTGTCCAGCGATGTCGATTGGCTTCACTTCCTTGGATTTTATGTGTTTTTTAACTAATAGCATAACCCCTCCTCCCTTCCTATCCTGTCTATCCTTTCTGTAGACATTGTACTCCCCAAATTCCAGTTCTGCATTTCTTATATCTGTGTGACACCACGTCTCTGAAATCCCCACAATATCTGCCTTTGATGTTTTGAGCAATACCTCAAATTCATCAAATTTATTTACTAAACTCCTAGCATTGGTGTACACACAAGTATACATGCACCTGTTCTTTTTCTTAGCTACCCTAACACAACCCATGTGTTTACTTGTACCCCAATGATTCCCAGCAGTCTCTGAAATATCCTGCATCTTATTTTCCAGGCTGCGGCTCATTCCAATAGAAGCAGTGCAAGAATCACTTTCACCTCTGCCAGTGGCTACTGTTAATCTATTAGTCCTTGTATCCCCCCAATCTAGCAGTTTTCCGACCCACCTAACATTGCCTCGATAGCATCAGCAAACATTCTTGCACCCTTTCTATTTAAGTGTATCCCATCCCTGTAGAAGCAGTCTCTCCTGTTAACAAGTACAGACCAGGCTGAAAAAAATTCTACCCCTTGAGCCCTGCACAATCTTTCCAGGGCCGAATTGATTGACAGGGCTCTCATCATATACTCCCTCCTATCGTGTCTGGGCAGAATTGCAGACACTTTCAATTTCAACCCTAATTCACGGCTTTTTTTCATCAGTGACCTGTACTTGTCAAGTAATTCCGCCGGTCTCCTACTCTTAATGTCATTAGTGCCAACGTGTACAACTATATCACCTTTTGTGCCCTTAAAAGATGATATCCGCTCTACAACGTCATCAACTTTTGCCCCTGGCAGACATACCCTGGTCCTATTCCACCTATCCTTTTTACAAAGCATGTTTCCCGTTTCCCTGACAATAGAGTCACCAACAACTACTAGTTCCTTTGGGACCAGCGCATTCTGCCTTGGGGGTTGCCGCTGTGTTCCGCGATGACCAAGTGCAAGCTCTGGCATTGGTGTGGGCAGCTGAGAGCTTGATGGGCCCCTCACTTGTAATCCTTCGAGGGCATCCACCCTATCCTTCAAGCTCTCATATAGGCCCATAACAACGCTGAGTTGTCGCCTTATGTCCTTACACTCCTTGCATCGCACACACACAAAGACATCCCCCATGGCAGTATCATGTCCCATACTTGACTGCTCCGCAAAGGTTACTGATATAGCATTATGAAGGCATTATGAACTGATATAGCATTAATATGAAGGTTACTGATATAGCATTCAACCTATCCCACATTAAAAGTTTGTAGGTTCCAATCCACAAGCCAGATGTAATGTTGCTGCATGTCAGATCCACAAGATTGATTTATATTGATATTTGTGAGCAGTGGCGTAGCTATGGTCCTTTGGACACGTGGTGGATCCTTCTGGTGTCACTCCCTATTAATGTTATCAACTCAAAAAAAAAAAGTCTTAAAATTTAATTGATTTTAAGAAATCACAGAAAACTAAGGAACGTTTCGCAAGGAATGTTAAAAATTCAGTTAAATAGTTAAATAAATTCTATTTCATCTTGATTAGCCCTCATGTTTTGCTGTAAATGGTGAATTTTGAAAGAATTCCACAGATGAGAATATTTTAAACAATTTCTGATTAGTTGATAATGACAATGAGTTCTGAATGTTTTAAACATATTAAAAGTAAAAAATGGCAATGAGTGTATGAGCTTGCGTGTGCAATGTGGTGAGCGAGCAGTGCAATGGATTAGTTCTTTCTTTTAAGGTAGGCAGTGCTAGTAGAGAATTATTATTATTATCTATTTATCATTATTATTATTATTGTTTTTTTTTTTTTTTTCGGAACAAAGGACATGATTCTGCGAAGGTGCAAATTGTTAATCAGAAAAAAATGCCTTATCAACTTAGACAACTGTTTATTTAACATCTTCCTGTGGCTCCATCTATGAAGTGAATGTTGAACTATTTTGTACTACAAAACTAGCCCTTTCCATAAAATAAAACTATTCGGATTTTTTAAAAATTTTAACAACTTTGTGCACACCTAGGAAGAAATTGCTTCAATTTGAGACCATTTCCAGCTCAATCGGTTTAGCCTATTGTTCACACTGGCGGAGTAAAGAAAATGGCTTCCATATTAAATATATAGACTAGCAATACCCATTGTGAAAATTTGCAATTTTCAAATACATATTAAAAATACTACTAAAAAGGGCATAATAGTAAAATGTCCACTAAAAACTCGCCTTTCATTTTGAAAACTGATCACCTCCCCTGATTCCTCATCTCCATATCTTTAATCCTGGTGAAACCTCTCACTCTGTTCTTCACTTACACTTCCTCAGTTTTCTGAAAAAAGTCGATATGGAAGTGTAAAAATGTACCGTGACATTTGTGTTGCATCCCAACTTCTTAAAATGTAGTACAGTCTCTATAATTCTTCTTTCCTGGTCAGCCTCAGTTTAACATGTTGATGTCTGCATCGACCGTATATGTCCGACACCATTACGTTTTTCAGGTGCCGTGTCGGACATACGTTGCTGACGCCCACTGTTTCAGTGGGAGCTGTGTCGGCTGTATAGTTCTGACGATTGTTTGAAATTTACATTATTTTTGAAAAGCATGGCCTCTGTTGATATATGTGATGAAATTTGCATGGCACTATGAGAAAAAATAAGCAAGTAATTGGCCATTATTTAAAAATTCTTTATTATTAAGAATTTTATAATTACAAAATTATGAATATTTATGGTGTTGCCCAAAACACTCCAAACACATGAAAGGTTGACAAATACAGTCTGGGCAATACATCGAAACACTTTTCCCCTTTCTGCTAGCAACTGATTCAATTTTGCCTAACAAAAAAACGCATATCCTTCTAACTTTCTTGTTGTTTGCGTTGAATTTTGTCGTTATTATATGAGTGTTAGCACATTTTGGCTTTTCATGTTTCTCTTTCTATTCTATACTTAGCAAATTCGTAACTACCCCTTCCTGAAAGATTCTTATTTTTATTTGTTTTCGCGTGGCACTCTTGTATACCATGTATGCATTGACAACTGATATTCCAAGTATATATTCTATCACTAATTTCCGGTAGCACTTTACCCCCTTTCTTAGCATTGTGGCATATAAATCCATTTGATCCGACAGATTAGTGACTGCCTTTCCCTTATTATATGCTAGAATAGGAAGTGGGTTTTTTTGGCTTCTTTCCGTCTTCCTTCACTGGTGGAGGGTCCATCAACCATTTCTGTGGCATGCTTTGTTGTTAGTAGTCTCATATCTCAAGCATCTGGCCACTTTAGAGCAATAATTAAATTTTTTTATTCCTTGGTGATCATCTCCTCTTTATTTAGCTTTGAGTATAAATTTTATATTCGCTCGTAATGTACCAACAACATGAGTTTTTGACGAAGAAACAATTAAGCTGGATGGTAGCTGGTATAAAAATTGTTCTTTGCAGCTTTGGCAAAGAATTTCATGAATTGCTTTTGAATGAACCTCCAATTCTCAATGAAACCTATCAAGGCATTCATACACAGTTGAACTTGGTTATAACGAGCAACAAGAAACAAGAAGAAGAAATGAATCACTTATAAGTTTATCAAGTGGAAATCTGCTGTACACCAATGGAAACAGTGAAAGGAGTGAAGGTGGAATTGGATTTCTGGTCCATAAATATTTTAAAAACAACATTTTGGAATTCAAAAGTACATCACCAAGGGTGTCAAGACTAATACTCAAGATTTCTAAGAGGTACAAGCTAAAGATTATAATGATTTATGCACCAACATCGAGCCATGATGATGAAGAGGTTGAAGAAATGTACACCGAAATTGAGTCTTCTAGATGAGCAGAAAACCCACTACACTATTATTATGGGGGACTTCAATGCTAAGGTTGGAAAAAGACAAAACAGCGCAGAAAGGGGAACTATAGGAAATTTTGGAATTGGTGAAAGAAATGAAAGAGGTGAAAGACTTGTGGAATTTTCAGAATCTCAAGGACTGTCAGTAATGAACACCTTTTTTCAAGAAAAGTGTGAACAGAAAGTGGACATGGAAGAGTCCAAAAGGATTAACTTCATCCTCACTAACAGAAGATATATTGTGAATGATGTCTCCGTCCTGAATAAGGTAAAAGTTGGAAGTGATCACAGAATGGTAAGATGTACACTTGATATAGATGTAGGAAAGGAAAGGTAAAAACTGACTCGAGTAAATAATACAAAGGTCTTTGAAATAACAGAGGAGGAGAAAAAGCAGTATGTACTGGAACTTAAGAACAAGTTTGAGCTTCTGCAGACTGCTCAGGACCAAGATATCGACGAGGAATATTACAACTTTCTAAAAGTGATAAAGCCCAAGAAACCTATAGGGAAAAAGAAATCCAAAGAAGAAAAAATTAGTCAAGAAACACTTGTCATGATGAACCGAAGACGACAAATGAAAAGCAAGAAAAACACTGACAGCGAGAAAATTGAGTATACTGAGTTATGCAAAGCCATTAGAAAGAGACTCAGAGAGGACATAAGAAGATTTAACACACAAGAAAAGTAGAACAAGCATTAAGGGAAAACAAAGGATTTAAATCATCAGCCATGAACAGTAATACAGAAAGACAAATGATACTGAAACTGAAGGATAGCGATGGTGTACTTATAAACAGCAGAGAAGGCATAATTCAAATAGCAGAAGACTACTATAGAGAATTATACAAGGAGCAGGGGAATGATGCCAGCAGTGGGGAAGACGGATTGCAAAGTAGCAACACATACAACATACCCGATATTCTTCCTGATGAGGTAGAACCTGCATTGAAGAAAATGAAGAATCAGAAAGCCCCGGGGGAAGTTGAAGTTACTGTAGAGTTGTTAAAATTGGGAGGAAGAGACATAACACAAAAACTGGCAAGGCTCTTCACAAAGTGCATTAGAAAACAGTGGAATAATGTTTGTTATTTGTTTGTTATTTGGTTTTTAGGAGCATTAGCAACTAAGGCCATATTTCTCCGGGATATGCAGTGGTCATTTCCTGACCTTTCCGCATCCTCCGTATTTGGTGGTGACCGGTTCGAACTCCGGTCTAATCAAGAAGCGTGTGCTACGCACTCCTTCCCACCTGGCTACGGAGGCGCCTGTGGAATAATGCAATCATAGTTTTGCTGCATAAGAAAGTAGATTAATCAGAAATTGGAAATTATAGACCAATTAGCTTTTTATCCCACATCTACAAGTTGTTCACAGGGGTCATTACTAACAGATTAGAAAGAATACTTGATGAGAATCAACCGAAAGAGCAAGCTGGCTTTAGGACAGGATTCTCAACTATGGATCACCTTCACGTAATATCACAGCTAATGGAGAAAGCAAATGAATATAAAACACCATTATGCCTGGCATTTGTGGATTATGAAAAGGCATTCGACTCCATACAGCATAAGGCAATGTTTCGGGTACTGGAAAGACAAGGCATAGATACCCCATATATTATGATTTTGAAGAAAATATATGAGAGTGCTACCTTCTTTATTAGACTAAACAAAGACAGTAGGAAATTTAAAATTGAGAAAGGAGTTCGACAAGGAGACACAATATCTCCGAAGCTGTTTGCTGCTGCTGCTGCTGCCCTTGAGGAAGCTTTCAGAAGATTAGACTGGTCGCAGAAAGGAGTCAATGTGAACGGAGAGTACCTAAACCATTTACAATTTGCAGATGACATTGTGGTCATAAGCCACAATGCACAGTTAGTAAGGATTTTGGACTAAAGATGAATGTGGCTAAAACAAAAGTAATGATGAACAAGTATGCCACAGAAAGGGAAATAATGATTGAAGGAGCATTAATTGAAAAGGTGGAGTCATATACTTATCTGGGACAAGTTATTAGTTGTAATAATGATAAATGACTGGAAGTCAAGAGAAGAATAAATTTTGGATGGATAGCATTCAGGAAATATAGTCACATACTGAAGAGCAATATCCCAGTTTGTCTGAAACGTAAAATTATGAACCAATGTATACTCCCCACCATGACTTATGGAAGTGAAATTTGGGCACTCACCAAAAGAATGGAAGAGAAGCTGAGAACTACACAGCGAAGAATGGAACGAATTATATTGGGAATCAGACTGTTAGATCAGAAGAGAAACACATGGATTAGGCAGCAAACTCAAGTAAAGGACATTCTTATCAGAACTAAAGAACTAAAATGGTTTTGGGCAGAACACATAGCTCGAAGACATGATGACAGATGGACTAAGAAAATAACAGAATGGTATCCAAGAGGAGCTAGAAGAAAACCTGGAAGACAAAGGCGGAGATGGATAGATGAAATTCATGAGTTTGTGGGTAGTAAATGGATGGCCAGTGCTCAAAACAGAAGGACCTGGAAAGTTGCTGGAGAGGCCTTCATCCTGCAGTGGATTGAAACGGCTGATGATGATAAAGAGCAACAAGGGACTGACAAAATTTCCTCATTATAACCATTACTTGCTATATCAAGTGATAGTGGAGATGGGGGAACCCCTGGCGCCATTAAACAGTGAATACTTTATATTAGTGATGAGTTAAATCTACTTCCTATTTTTTTAAAATTCTCAATAACTTTATAAAAATATAGATTCAAAAAACAAAATAAATATTAGAGATAAAAAAAGAATATAAGTACATACCTACATATTATTTGTATAATATGTATGTATAAACTACAACACACTTAATACTTTACATAATTTATTTCTCTGTAATTAAAAAAAAATTCTTTAATAATAAACACGATTTCAATTAGTCTTTATTTATGAATCTTAAAAATTATGTTTGTTTTAAAGATTTCACTTTGGTATTTCTTAATTTTCCCCTTAAAAAACTCAACGTGTTAAAAGTCTCATTACTTGCCTCAGTTCCTTCAAAAAAATTGACTGTGTCCATTGCACCTTGAGCCTTGTGATATTGTCGGCACTGATTTTGTTTTACTTTCACTTGTCATCATATCATCATCGTTATCTTCTTTGTTGAGCACACCATCTACAATGTCACTCTATAGGATGATCATTAGTTAATAAACGCTTCTTGATTAGACCGAGGTTCGAGCCCGTCACTACCAAATATGGAGGATGCGGAAAGGTCAGGGAAGGACCACCGCATATACTGGAGCAATATGGCCTTAGTTGCTAATGCTCCTAAAAACCAAATAACAACAACTAGTTAATAAGTTGTCATCGACTTGTACAAATTCATTGATGTTATCTGTATTAAAACCTACAACATTGTTACATAGCAACCATTTGCATAATGATAAGTTGTTTTCTTTGTTCCATCTTTGTCATCTACATTTGAATATAATTTCAACTTCTTGAAGCAATTCGATATGGTTGTCAAAGTAATGTTGTATCACCATCATTCAATAAATTTATAGCATCCAATATCGATATAGACTCGGTAAGTTTCTGTTCTCTTTGACTGATCAGATGTAGAACTAGAAATCTTTTATAAAATCCTTTCAAACTCTTGATTAAACCTATGTCCATTGTTTGTAAAATTGATGTTGCATTGGGAGGCAGAAACATTAGCTTAATGTTGGACAAATTTTGAATCTGGGGATGTGCAGGACAGTTATCGACTAACAATAAAATATTTTTCTTCTTTTTGAATAGCTCTTTTATTCCAATCGTTTACATATTCCTGAAAAATATTCAAATCATCCAAGCTTTCTTGTTTGCAGTGTAATCTGCAGGAAGTTTCCTTGCATTTTTAAAACACCTAGGTTTTAACAATTTTCTGATAACAAACAGTTTTTTTTTCAGTTCCTGTCATATTTGCAAGGTGCTTGTATAATATTTGTCATATTATACAAGCATGCCTTTGATTTTTTGCGCAAACACATTTTTCCTCTTCGAATTTAAATGTATAGTCAGGTGTTAAATTATAAAAAAGTCCTGTTTCGTCAATGTAGTAGTAGTAGTAGTAGTAGTAATAGAGGCACGTAATGCAAGAAAGCAAGCGTATGAGCTTATGTAGCATCAGCCAAAAAAAAAAAAAAAATTTCACACATCCATTCCCTCTAAAAGTTTGTCCAGTTCTTCCTTGAATTTATTTAAGCTATCAACTTCTACAACAACAGATGGAAGTACGTTCCAGCAATTAACCACCCGCTGGCTAAAGACAAATTTCCACTCATCTATTCTACAACTGTCTTTTCTCAATTTGAATTTATGCCCCCTCAGGTTTGTAATCTGAGCAAGCTGAAGAATCCCATCAGAATACAGCATGCTAAACCCATTCAAGGCCTTAAGCACCTCAATCAGATCACCTCACAGGTGCCTAGTTTCCAGCCCCTGCAGTTTGCAGAACTTAAGTCTTTCTTGGTAAGAGGATCCCTTCGTTCCCCTCACCAATTGCTGCCCTTCTTTTTACCCTTCTTTGTACATGCCAAAGCAACTCTACATTCTTCCTAAAAATGAGGCCTCCAGACCTGTATGCCATATTCGAGGCCTGACCTGTATGCCATTGCCTTATACAAAGGAATAATCGCCTCCTTTTCCCTGCTAGCAAAATCCCTGTACATCATTGACAATACCCCATGACCTGTTCTGGCAGCCTGTCTGCATTGCTCAGAAAACTTCATATCTGACTGCACAATCACTTCCAGGTCTTTTTCATTTTCTACCACCTTAAGTGTAGTACCACACAGTTGGTACATTCCTCTGGGGTTACTCTTACCCATATGCAGTACTTTGCATTTGTCAATGTTAAACTTCAGTTGCCACTTCTCAGCCCATCTGCCTAAATTTTCTAGATCCTGTTGCAGTAGCACAACTGT
The DNA here is from genome assembly GCF_048544385.1 of Mastigoproctus giganteus. NCBI lineage: Eukaryota > Metazoa > Arthropoda > Arachnida > Uropygi > Thelyphonidae > Mastigoproctus > Mastigoproctus giganteus. The sequence goes on from NC_143583.1 coordinate 45,517,683, forward strand.
TGTAGATATCTTCGTCATTGAAATCTTTCCTGATTTCTGCCTAAACACGGTCAATTCATTCATTTGCCATTATTGGATCTACAGATTGAGATTCCCCACAATTTTTGCATAAACGATATTATGTTGGTTTTCAAATAGATTCAGCGAACCATTGTCACATACAAAATCGTTGTGTCCAAATTGTTTAGCAAATTTTTCTGCTTGAGCCTTCAAGATCAGATCTTCTACTGAAAATCCAGCACTGCTTTGTTGTGATGAACCATTGAAGCAATGTTTCATCAACGTTTATAACCTCACAGTTTGTAAATTTTTTTTTTTTTTTTTTTTGTTATGTTCTTTTCCAGTGCCGATATGTAAACATTTTCATTCTTCCTCAATGTCGATACACTTGAAGAGGACAAAGAAAGAGGGCAATGCACTATTGTATAGGTCCCCATCCCTGGAAGGACAAGGTCATAAACTGGCCACTAATCCAATGCAGGTGGTCATAAAGCTAAGTCGCCCCTTTCATTTTCATCTTTTCCAAGAATTTGGTTTTTTTGACGAACCGAGCAATTAAGAATGTTTGCATAGTTACCAAAATTTGTTTAGTATGTCCGTGTAGTACGCTTGTTATAACAGTGAACGATTGTGTGGGAATATGCGTAAATTAAAGTTATTATGGCTTTTTGCTTATTACAGCCGAGATTTCATTATTTCCATGTTTGCTATAATCAAGTTTGATTGTATCATTCTTTTTAAGGCGCCTCCGTAGGCAGCTGGGCAGGAGCAGCAGTGCGTAGCACATGCTTCTTGGTTAGACCGGGGTTCGAGCCCATGACCACCAAATACTGAGGATGTGGGAAGGTCAGGGAATGACCACCGCGTATCCCCGGAGCAATATCGTCTTAGTTGCTAATTCTCCTAAAAACCAAATAACAAACAACATAACATTCTTTTTAATTTTTCGTGGGGTGATAGTATAGCATCCTTTGTCATTTCTCCTGACATTTGTTATTTTATCCTTATGCTTCCTCTTCTTCCTATTGAAATGCCCATTGCCTCACAAGTTGTATTTGCGAATTGAAGAGCCCTTTCTGCAATTCTATTTCTTTCTTCATTAATAAATAATTTTTGTCTTTTTTTTTTTTTTTTCCAGGCTTATTCTGACTGTAAATATTTTTGTGTAAGGTTAAACTTTTGTTGAATTTCATGCCAGAAAGAAAGATAACTTAGAAAAGAGAAATCACAAATGGATGATAATAAAATTTCAAGTTCCCTCTGGTATCTATATTCTTTTGAGGTTCGCATATTGTGTGTGTAGAGCAGAAGTTATTTTTTCAAAATTCATTTTTACCATATTTATAGATTCATTATGTGCACTCCACCTTGTCTGAGGAAGTCTTTTGACTGACATTCCTGTATGTTTTTTCATTATTTCCCAACAGTGTGGAGAGACTGAAAAGAAAGATTAAAGGTGTTCCAAAGAAAGTTACACATGACGAAATGCTTGCAAATGAATGCACTTTGTCTAAATTTAATGTGTGGTTTGCACAGGGCATAAACAATACTTTGGGATTAATTTCCTCGATTTTAGATTGGATCCCACTATGAATTCCTGCTGTGGTTGCTGCATTGTCGTAGTCTTGACCATGCACAGATTTATATCCAGTCCATCCTTTTTTTAATTATTCAAATTTCTTTTGTAAGTTTGGCAGCGGTCTTTCCAACAGTAGAGAAGAAGCCTAAAAATGACTCCTGCACTTCACCCTCGTCACCTACAATGTGAACATATCTAATTACTTCACACATTTGGTCAGTGTGGGATATGTCTGGTGTATTGTCAAATAGAATTCCAAAATATTTAGCTTGTTTTATATTATTGGCTATTTTTTCTCTCACATAATTTCCTAAAGTGTTAATAAATTCATTTTGAATCTCTGGCGATAAATATGAAGGTTCTATCCTATCAGATGAGTGTTCAATTCTTAAAATATGTTCATTTAAAACAGGGTCATAATTTGATAGCAACTCTACCATTTCTCTAAAATTTCCTTTTTTTTTTTTTTTTTGTAGAAAATATGGATTCATCATGTCCACGAAAAGGAAGATTCTGACCAGCCAAAAATAAGATTACATCTAAAAGCCGATGTAAAATATCTCTCCATTTCTTTCTTTCTTTATCCAGTACTGTCTGATGAATGTGGTCAATAATTTGTTGAAACTTCAACACTGCACTTAAGGTTTTCCACTTCTCCAAGAATGAGAGATGCTGTTCACTATTTTCATAGCCAGAAACCTTTGGGTTTAATTTCCACCAGGTTTTAAATCCCGTGATAAAGTTGGATGTTTCTATTTCTTTATTCTTTAATGAAAATAGTTTTCAGCAAGAACAAAATAAATTTCCTGTTGATGGTGGATAAACCATCCATGTTCTTAAAATTTTTTCTCCATTTGGCAGTGTCTTATAAAACCAGGAAGTTGTTAGCTGTCGACATTTCCCTTTAATTTTTTTTTCTGGCTCTTTCAATGTGTCAAAAGTTCCGTCCTTATTTTGAAAACATTCATTGCCTTTCTTAATAAAATAAATTCTCAAGTTTATTTTATTTTATCTTTATTTATACAGTCGATTCCGGTTAATTGGGACACATTGGGACTAGTGCATTTTGGCCCGATTAAGTGGCTGCCCCAATTATCCAAAGTTTCACGTAAATAGTTAAAAATACAATGTACTCCCCACCCCCTTTTACAATTGGTTCACTGTACAATCAAATCACGTTACGATGGAGTCACCATAGTAAAGTACCGTTCACTATACGATGTGTAGTAAGCGGCGGTCATTGTGATCAGGTTTGTGAATTGAATTTTAATTCTATTAAACAGCGATTCTAATTAGCAAAAATGGGAGGAATATTATCCACAGGCTATAAAAGTAAAGATATATTAATCACAAATTTGCCCTTTATTACCTTACCAATTAAAAAATTAAATGATACCCTAAAATCGGAAGAATATACTGATAATCGAATTAATTAATACGTACTGTAATATGTACATACTAACTAGTTGACATTTCTGTTCACTGACATTTGTGGGTGGGGGTTAAAATTTAAAACAGTAACAAGATAAACAATCAATAACAAAGGACACGGCACACACAAATTGCAAGTAACACGATAAGCGCAAGTCAGAACGGAGTAACGAGTTACAAAGCTTTAAAAAGGAATGAAGAGAAGATCTGAAAATTAATTTTTTTATATGATTGAAGATTCCATGGAAGTGTAAACACATTTCACCATAATAACCCACAGAATTCCGGCTGTCGGTATTATCGCAAATTCAGTAAGATCGAGTTTACTCTCCGTTTATGATATATTTCACTAACAGAAAAGCCCAATAAACAGGTGACCGCTAATTGTTTTTATTGTTTTATGGTTGTGACCTCCAGAAATCGGACCGAACCATGTGGTTCAGTTGGAGACAATCGTAGGGTGATCACCAGTTCTGCGGTCTCCTGCCCCGATTAAACAGCATGTTGTCCCAATTAAGCGAAGTAAACCCTGGCTATTTTCTCAATTGGGTTCTGTTTTTTAAGATTTGCCCCGATTAACCGGTGGCCCAAATAACCAGAATCCTCTGTATTTTATCTTATTTTATTTTATTTTATCTTATTTTATTTTATTTTATTTTATTTATATTTTATCTTATTTTATTTTATCTTTATTTATCTTTGTTTATTTTATCAAGTTTATTTTATCTGGTACTGGGATAGGCCAAAAATTGACGTGGAATACTTTAAAAATGTATTTCGTCTTCCTTTTCAGAATCTTCTAAAAAAATATATTTATTTTCTCTTCCTTTTCAGAATTTCGTGTATTTTCACTATTTTCTTTTCCACTAGCAGATATGACTCTTGTACTTGCCCTTCTGACTTATCATGCTGAATATCTATTGCTGTATGTTGAAGGTGTAACATACTTCAACAATGATCCAGACATTGCTTGAATAATTTCTTCTCTTGCTTTCTTTGCTTTTATCTATTGAAGTCCACTCGATTGATTTCATTTCATTTTGTACTTATATTAAAATAAGTAGAAATGAAAAATGAGTTTTCAGGAAATACAAAGGTTTGCCTGTATACTTTGTATAAATCCCCTCACTAAAAATATAGTGCTAACTTGTAAGACGAACTTTGTAAAAAAAAAATATGGTTAAACTAAACACAATGTAAAGGCTGAATATGTTTTTTGATCCCCAATTTTATGTGCCTTAATAACATACCAGAATTTTAAACGCAAGTATTACAGTTACAGTCAGTTAATATTAAAATCAAAGTATCTTGTCAATTAAATTGTGTCAAATAGAAATTTCAACTAACAACTGTAAATTTAAGTGAAGAAAGATAAATTTTAAAATATTAATAAAAACAGGTAGTTCTCAACTTTACGAGTTAATTTGTTCTTAGCACGCTTGTAAAGCAGGAATTTATTTCACATAGTTATAAGGTTAAAAATAGGGGTTACGTTCTCAACAATGAAATTAGTTAGCTAATTAGTTTATGTTTAAACAATGATTGATTTATCCAAAGAAATGAAAATGTAGCTTGTAAAATCAAGCAAATTATAATAATAGAGAAATTATTTACGACTTACAAATGTTAAAGAATGTTTATTCTTTATCATCATTGACTAAACACATACTCATTGATCACTCATTATTGGCTCAGCACTCGTTGGGTTTGTTGCACAAGGAGTCGTCTTTTTTAGAAATGTTTCAAGAGGCATTTGTTTCCAAGATGATCTCTTTTAATTATAAATTTCGTGATTGCATGCTTAAGCAATTTTTAATGGCACACACAAATTGCAACTAACATGATTTGCATGGAGTAACAAGTTTATGAAGCTTAAAAAAAAGGAATGAAAAAGGAAGAGAAGATTCTGAAAATTTATTTATGTTTTTTGTGATTGAAGATTTCAATAAAGGGAAACACATTTCATCATAATAACGTAAAAAAACCATACAATTCCAGCTATTGGCATTTTCGCAAATGCAATAACATCAAGTTTACCACCCGTTTATAATTGCTTGCACTAACAGAAAAACCCAATATACCGGAAAGTGCAAATTGTTTTTATTGTTTTATGGTCTTGACCTCCAGAAATGTGCTTCAGAAAAATATCGTAAAGGCGTTTAAAATTGATTCTTATAATGGAATCATATGATAACGATGAAAGTGTAGTGCATTTTAATGATTTGAATTGGTAACTAATACAATTTACAAACCACACTCGCAACCTTTTATACCAGGCACGACATGACCTTAAGGTCATGTCGTGCCTGGTTGGAGTCACTGCACATCTCATGCTGTAGCGATTCCTTTAACCAAAACAGATGATGTTGTGGCCATACCATTACTGAGACGACCATCCTCTTGGCTGACAAACGTTGGCATTTACAACACTCCCGGCATTACAGCTACAACTGCAAGCATTCCCCTCTAACAGCTAATTGTTGCATACACAATAGTTCACCATACATGACTGTCATGGCACGCACATAGAGCTTACTTGTGTTTTTTGCTTGTGTTATTTTAACTTGTGTTTTTTGTTTGTGTGAACATCAACGTATTTTGACATAACATTAAACTTATTTTTAACTGCTCTGTGTATTTTTAACTGCTCCGTTTTTGCTCTGTGGCACAATAATTTTTTAAGATTAATATGAATCCAGAGCACAAAGGCTTTTTTGCCTAAATTTAAAAATAAAGTTCAAATTAATTTGTTAAACTTAATACTTTTCTTGTCGTATTTTCAAGTGATGGCACCCCTTTTTGACTGGCACCCAGGACGGACTGCTGCACCACCCCCACCTTTGCCGTGCCACTGTTTTTGAGACACTAAGCATATTCAGCAGACATTTGGTTCCGTTAAGAACGTAGTATTCATGGAGGGATATTCAAACACTTTTGGTCATATAATTTTACATTATTGCCAAGAGAAAAGAACACATAAGTGTGTACTGCACACAGACACACAAAATCAAATTGCACAAGCAAAGTTTGCTTCCCTGGGAAACAGGCTAGTACACCTTGGAGACAAACTGAAACAGTATATCTCTTAGTGTTTAAATACTTTACATAACATATTACATATGTATGTGTGCATTTTGAAATTTAAAGCATTCTGTTTTGCAGACGTCCTCTTGAATTGGATACAGATGGCATATGGTGTGTGTTACCTGCGTCATTTCCTGAGAATTATACATTAGAAACCACAAACTCCAAGAAGCCAAAAGTAACTATATCATATCCAGGAGCGATGCTGAACATAATGGTTCAAGTAAGTACTGTATATTATTTATATATTTTATATGAGACTGTTTATCCTTCCTTGGAATTTGTGACTTATTGTTGAAGAAATATCATATAGCATGTGGATGTATGTCGAAGTGGTCAACATAATCTTTGCTGTGGTAAAGATACTTGCTTCCAAAAAGATATGGGCCACACTGAGAAAATTTCACTATACTAATCTTTGCACATCTGCAACTTATAATTGATAAAGATTACATGTTATAGATTGCACTCTTTGTGCCTATTAAAGAATGCACAATTTGCTTAGCATTACATCATAATTTCAATGGTGTCTTCAGTTTTAATTTTTTTTTCTGATATCATTAGTTCCACATTTTTTTTCTTATAAAAACTCCAAACACAAGAGGTATTAGAACCTATAGTACTTAGTGCCGTGCATGGGTTTGATGGTTGAGAAGATGAAACAAAATATTTGTTGATATCAGACTTGAACTTCTGTAGATTGTAATTTTCAGGAAATACAAATGGAGGAGGATTGTTCCAGAGAACAGAAGTTGAATGAATAAATGAGGAAGAAGAAAAGTTGGTTCTGTGAGTTTGAAGTTGGACAGTAAAAGGATGTTGACTGGTTGTGGCACATGTTCGGACTGCTTTGGAAGAGAGATAGAGAGAGAGAGGGAATTATAGTAGCCAATTCAGAAGAACAGTGACCATGGAAATATCTATAGAAAAGGCATGTAGCAGAAACAGAACATCTATGAGACAGAGAGTGTGGACAGACTCTGTTAGAGATGAGTTATTAATTAACTTAACTGCTCTCTTTTGAATGGAATTTAGGAGCCTGAGAGAGGTTTTGGGGCACCATCCCAGATGTGGGAACAATATTCCATGTTAGGGTGGATTTGCAATTTGTACAGAGTGACAGAGTGAACAGCTGTTTGGAAGAAAAGTAATGCTCAGAGTGGAGTGAAAGAGAATATCCAGTTTTTTAGATGCAGAGGAAGCAATATTTGTAATGGGCTTATGCCAAGAGAGATTAGAAGATGAGAGATCATATATCTGTATTGGGTAATCGCTAATAGAGATATATGATCTTGCCTAGAAATCAGAGTGTCTTCTATGATAAGCATAGGAGCAGAAGAATCCTTTTTGCAAATTATAAGATAGGATTGAGTTTTAAAGGATTGAAATCAGCATGCAGTTGCATGTGGTGGTGCAAGGATTTACTCATGTTAAGTCCCTCAGTTTTTATGTTCAAGTATTAGTAATCCAACAATATTTTATACTCTTAGATTGCTAGAAGGGAGCCCTTTCCAATGGTGATGTCAATTTTCATTTTGCTCTTTCAGATAAAGCACCTTTTTACATTTTTATTATCGCACATAAGGCCAAGGATAGCCCAGGGCTACAGAAAGAGCTTCTGTAAATAAAGCAATAATTGGTGTCTGTTGCTGTTTACAGCCCATCTGCAACAAAGTTAATTAAGGATGAGCATTGTTTTTTGTTTTTCCTTCTCCCTCATAACGGTAATGGCTGAAGCTAGCAGTGCACAAATCGAAAAAATATGTAGCATATGTCAAAAAACTGATATTCTTATAATAAAATGTATTATTTGTGGTCAGTTTTTTGGAGGCTACTGCACCTCCTTGAATATTAAGAAACTTAGCAAAGCAAAGAAACAAAATTTTATTTACTTTTCATGTGCAAAACAACAGGACAGCTCAAAAGAATTAACTGTTCTGGTAAACATGGATGAAGACATTCAAACTACAGAGCAAATTTTATCTGATGTAATAGAAAAACTCTCTTTCTGCAAGGTTGCAGACCAGAACAACTCCCTCATACTGGAAGACTCAATTCAGGACATCCTTGGTTGTGATGCTTGCCAAAAAAATTGTGGGCATGGAATACTGATGTTGCCCACAAGGCAGCACACTGAAACATCACATGTAGTAACAGTTACTAAAAATAAGCTTACAAAGATGCTCAGCGAGTCTGTAGAACCTACCCTATCTTACAGAAGATTAGTGCTCAGATCTCTGCAAACTTCTCTGACCAACTACTTTCCTTCTATAAATTCATATGCACCCTACAAGAAGAAAACAACCTGCTTAAAGTGCAAAATCTCAAAATCCTACACAATATAAAGTGACTGGTGGAGAAGATGGATAGCCTGGAAAATTTCACCCACAAGAAGAATAAGGGTTACAGGCCCCACTTCTTCTCCTCAGTCATCCTCTGATCAACCAGGTGTGAACATTAGCAAAGCAGTCAATTTCTCTCCATTGTGAGGTCGATTACACTCCCACCACTAATAACAAAGCCAGTTGTCATCCAATGGTTTGGCAAGTGCCTCTCTGATTACACAAGAAGATGCAGTGGACAACTATCAGAGCTCTGCTGCCTTTGAGGCTCTGTCCCTCATGTCTGGAGATTCTTGCTGTCCCATCATCATATTCCCCTGAACCTGCTTTTATTTCAGTCATTGCTGAGCAAATCATCAGTGTAAACTTAAGAGAGAAAAACAAGAAAGGGGAAGTACCCCACAGACTACAGGACCCCAGTTGCAATAGTATTTCACATTCACCTTTGCTACAAACAAGTGGCAACACCTTGAATGGGACCCACACTACTGGTAATGATGTCTGGCAGTGTACAGCACCTTGCTTTTCTAATCACAAGGGTCCTGGTACTGACATTCATAGCACACACAACCGAGATTTGAATAGGCTGGCAAAATATAATATTACAGCCATTCCTACATGAGAGAAGATCTTTATCTCCAGATCAGGCCCTGCAATGTAGCCCAGTCAATCAAAGGTGTGTAAATTGAGTTTGAATTAATAGTAGAAATTAAACAATTAAAAATGAGGCATCCTGCTTATGCCTCATTTGTTGTCACTTGTGCAATGGGACAGTCCTCATTACTTCTGAATTTTCAGGACTGGCTGGCAGAGTTGCTTGATTTTATCATCCATCTAAACCCTACAGGGATAAATGGATGATAAAATCAAGATCAAATAGCCCATCTGAAACATCACAGTAGCAACCAAATCCTCTCCCCTCTCTGAGACACAGGATTGCCAATGTGTGGTGTTTTTTCCAGAATGTTCCAAGCATTTCCAACAAGCTTCCCATGCTACAAACCTGCACGATGATGGCTGACTTTGATTACATTTGCCTTGTTGAAACATGGTTACACAATAACAGACAACTAAATATTCTTGCTAATCTGCTTGGATATAAATGTGTTGCCACTGGAAGAACTGAAGAACGCGGTGGAGGAACCATGATCCTGTATAAAGATGAATATTAGTCTACAAAGGAACACCTCTTCAAATGAGATAATTTTGAAGCCACCTGTACTACCTTTTTCAATGGGAAAATAAAATTATAAATCTGTCTTATATATCTGCCTCCTAAGCACACCAGGGATTCAAGAAATTAGTTCTTTGCATTGCTTACCAGTAATCTCAATCCATCTGTTGAAATCTCCATCTTAGGAGACTTGCCAATTTCAAAACATACTGCCGCAAAAAGAAATCTTGATTCTCTTTCACAACTTAATCTGAAACATCTGGTAACTGACAGTAAAGTGGAGGAGAAATTTTTGAAATTAAACATAAGAAAGGCACCTGGGGTGGATGGGAGCTATCCAGTTATATTAAAGGAGGCAGCAAAGGAAGTAAGCACACCCTTAGCCATAATTAAGAGAGAGCTTCCTGGGACTCAGGGGAGATACCCATGTACTGGAGATGTGCAAATGTGACCCCAATTCACAAAGGAGGATCGAAGGGCAGCACAGGTAATTACAGACTTGTTAGTTTAATGTCTGTTCCAGGGAAATTAATGAAGGCACTGGTTAAAGAAGCACTGCAGGATCATCTAGAAAAGACTTCAGTTATAGCTCAGACACAGCATGAGTTTGTTAAGGGGAAGTCTTGTCTAACCAGTTTGATTGGATATTATGATGTGGTCACAAAGGAACTGGATGCAAAGAATAATTTTGATATCATATATTGGCTCACATCTGATGAGTATGGGCTTGGCACACCCAGGGTCCTGAGCTGGATATCATCGTTCTTCTCTTTCTTGGTGATTCCCTTCTACTTTTGTCTCTCTCTCTCTCTCTCTCTCTCTCTCTCTCTCTCTCTCTCTCTCTCTCTCTCTCTCTCTCTTCCCATCTATCTCTCTCTATCTATCTCTCCCCCTTCTCCCTCTCCCCCTTCCCCCCCTCTCTCTCTCTCTCTTAGGGAACTTGGGAATTTTTTTTTTGGCTGGTGCAGCATAAGCCTCAGGCTTCCTTGCACCATATAGCTAATAATAATAGTAATTTAGATCTTAGAAAGGCTTTTGATACTGTTACACATGGAAGAGTGCTGCACAAATTGGAGCAGTGTGGCATTGGAAGCAAATTGCTGCTGTGGATAAAGGGATGGTTGAATGGGAGAAGACAGAGAGTGGTAATTGATGGACACTGCTCTTCATAGACTAACGTTATTAGCGGAGTCCCCCAGGGTTCAGTGTTGGGGCCATTGTTGTTTTCTGTATTTATTAATGATATTGATGATGGTATATCAGGCTTAATGTCCAAGTTTGCAGATGATATGAAGGTTGGCAGGGTTGTTAATGATACTAACAGCAGTATGCTGCTGCAACAGGATCTAGAAAAGTTGAGCAGATGGGCTGACAGTTGGCAACTTAAGTTTAACATTGACAAATGTAAAGTACTGCATATGGGAAGCAGTAACCCCAGAGTAACATATCAACTGCGTGGTACTACACTGACATCATCATCACTGTCCTAACACCTACTTGTACCTGCGCTTCCTGAGCAATAAGCTCATCTGCGCTTTATTTCTCTATCCTATCAATTTTAATCTTTTGATCCTTAATCATATCCTCCGTATCATAAATCAAGCATTGTTTGGATATGTTACCACCCCTACCCAGAAGAGGCAGATATCCGCTATCTAAAGCTCAATTAAACTTTAAACTTCAAAGGCAAACTTCTATAAATTGTGATTCTTGTTCCTGCCAAATTAAAACTCTAAACATTTAAAATTAATCAATATATTTTTGTATTTTATACTTTTTACAACATTTTCTTTTATACAATTATAAACTCTAAAATCAATATAAAACTCTAAACAATAAAATTCATCAATATACAGGGTGTTTCAGTTAAACGTTTCAGAACTTCTAAGAGGGGTAGGGTACATCCTGACAACTCGAAATCATATAGCAATGTGGGGTCGGAAATGCTTTCCTGAAGCGGTGTTGTACACAGAAGCACCATAAAGAAAAGAGACCGTAAGTGAGAAATCGTTTTAATAATACATGAAAAGAAGCAAAAGGTACATGGATTAAAGTAAGTGTTCGAAGTTTCTTCCACGGGCTACAATGCACGCCTCACATCTCCGACGCATGGACATCCGAACATTCTGGAATACTCCAGGCGAATTTCGAATTTCTTCGGCAGCTACTGCGATTCTTGCAACCAGCTCCTCAGCATTGTCAACAGGGGTGTCATAAACTAGCGATTTCATATGACCCCAGAAATAAAGATCAAGACATGATAGGTCGGGTGACCGAGCAAGCCAACGCACGGGACCACCACGTCCGATCCACTGTTGACCAAATGTGACATCCAGGTAGTTACGAACATCTCCGCTATAATGGGCAGGGGCTCCATCGTGTTGGAACCACATTGTCTGTTGCGTCGATGCAGAAATCTGTTCATCTCTCAAAAGTTGTGGCAATACTTGCTGCAGAAAGATCAAGTAGATAGGTCCGGTTAGACGACACGGTAACAGGTAAGGTCCGATGAGGTGATCTCCCATAATACCGGCCCATACATTGACCGAAAATCGAATCTGTGCTGCACGACGTCGTATTGCATGCGGGTTCTCGACCGCCCAGATATGGTCGTTATGCGTGTTGAAAATTCCTTCCCTTGTGAAGGATGCCTCATCGGAAAACAACACTTCAGCAGGAAAAAGGGGATTTGTAGCACATTTTCCAAGGTACCACTGTGCGAAAGCAATACGAGGTGCATAATCCTCCGGTTGCTGTGTCTGGACACGCTGCACGTGAAACGGATGCATGTCTTGTTCTCGGAGAATCCTCCAGACACTGCAATGGGAAATCCCGACTGCGTTTGCTAGACTTCGTGTACTCGTTCTTGGATTCCCCTGTACATGCTGCAGCACATTCTGTTCGACGGCTGGAGTCCGTGCTGTTCTTACCCTGTCCCTGTCAGCTCTTTCAAATGAACCTCTCTCAGCTAACCTCTGGTGCAGTCTTGCAAAGAAATTATGACTGGGAATACGCCTCATCGGATATCGTTCCGCGTACAAACGCTGTGCAGCTGGCCCACTACAATTTGCAGCCCCGTACGCCAAATGCATATCGACTAACTCTGCGTTCGTGTAATCATCCATCCTACTAACTTGGTGTTCTTGTTCAAGAAATTCGAAATTCGCCTGGAGTATTCCAGAATGTTCGGATGTCCATGCGTCGGAGATGTGAGGCATGCATTGTAGCCCGTGGAAGAAACTTCGAACACTTACTTTAATCCATGTACCTTTTGCTTCTTTTCATGTATTATTAAAACGATTTCTCACTTACGGTCTCTTTTCTTTATGGTGCTTCTGTGTACAACACCGCTTCAGGAAAGCATTTCCGACCCCACATTGCTATATGATTTCGAGTTGTCAGGATGTACCCTACCCCTCTTAGAAGTTCTGAAACGTTTAACTGAAACACCCTGTATTTTTGTATTTTATACTTTTTTACAATATTTTATTTTATTGAACTATAAACTTTAAAATCAATATAAAACTCTAAACAATCAAATTCATCAATATATTTTTGTATTTTGTATTTTATACTTTTTTTTTTCAACATTTCCTTTTTTATACAACTATAAACTATAAGATCAATAAATTCCAATTCCAACTAAATCTCAACTCTATAAAAACACTATTTACATATATACAAATTTTTACAACTGTCTAATCCTGCTTGCTTCTCCAGTGAACTCAGCAAAAGCTTCATTCCATTCTCTATTCTTAAACAAGTCACACCAGGTGTATGAGTCGGAGCCAATCTGCCTAATTAACATATTCCTTGGTATATCAAATTTTACACATTGCCATAAAATATGCTCTGTATTCTCTAACATCTCACAAATACACATTGGATTTTCTTCTACACCAAGCTCTACTAGTCTTTTCTTTAACCCATGTCCAGTTATTAACATTGTTTGGAACATTCCTAGACCAGACCAAGATGAAATCTCTTTCATAGTTTTCACCGCGGGCAGAAAGGCAAAGGTAACACATCCCTTAGCAGAACTGCTCCATCTTTCCTGCCATATACAATCTATATCTTGCTGTAACCTTTTCTTTTCTACTTTCAAATTGTGTCTTCCATACTCTCTTCCCTCTTCTCTACAAGATTTTATTCCCATAAGTTCTATTCTCTTATTATTCTTAATTGCATATTCCATTGTCCTTTTAAGTATAATCAGATCCACTGGTTCCTTTTCTGCAATAACTTGCAGAGCATAATTTGAAACAGTTCTGCAGGACCATGTCACCGCCAGAGGGGCAAATCTCTTTGCTGAAATAAGACTTCTTTTAACATGGCTGTTAGTCACTCTATGACCCCATATATGTCACAATTGGTATAAATATACATTTATAGAGGTCTAAGGACTTGCCTTTCACTCCCCATTCTTGTGACTACCCTTGTGACTTTCCTAATTTTTAAATAAATCGACCTCACTTTATCTCAATTTCTGCATGTGAGGCATAAAGGACATCCTTTTATCCACATAAACTCCTAGGTACTTGACCAAGGGGGCATATGCTGCTATCGTCGTACCAAATATTTTTGCAGTTGGCCTTCTTCTTTCACTGAGCTTCCCTTTGAACAGAACCATGTGAGTTTTTTTCATCGATATCTCCATTTTATGAACCTCAGCCCATTTCTCCACTTGTCCCATAGCCCTCTTAATTCTCTCCTCCAATTCTTTCCTAGACTTTCCCACCACCATTATTAACAAATCATCAGCATATGCTACCTGTTTACATCCTACCCACTCCTGAACCAGTAGCTCATCCAATACAATATTCCAACTATAGGGACCTATGATTGAACCTTGTGGAGCACCTCTTGTTTCTTCCTGAGTAACTTTCCCATATTTTGTTACAGTTGTAACTTTCCTATCTTTAAAATAATCTTTTAAAACTCCATAGAACTGCACAGTACACTTCATTTTTCTCATTCTTTCAAGAAAGCTCGGCCACCACATACGATCAAATGCTCTCTTAAAGTCAAGAAATATACCCAGGACATAATTTTCTGGTCTCTTGTAGATATGACACCATTTTACCCACAGCATCTTCAGTAGATCTGCCCCTCTGAAAGCCAAACTGCCTAGGGCTGCTCATTCCACTACTCTCGTAGTATCCCTCCAATCTATTCAACACTCTTTCAAAAACCTTTGCAATAACCGGCGCAATGATGCCACTGGTCTATATGATCCAGGATCCATCCTCTCTTTTTCTCTATTATTTAATAATATTTTAATGTGGGCCTCCTTCCAACAACTAGGAAAGATTTTCTCATTTAAGCACACATTATATGACTCTACCAATTCCTTTCCAAATTTCAAACGAAACTTCTTTATCATTTCGGGTAGCATCTCTGCCTGGTGCTTTCTTTATCTTAATTTTCTCCAGTGCTATCTTCAATTCTTCCTCCATAAGTAAACTTTCAATTTCCTGCTCCCCCACATATTCATCATTTAATTTCATTTAATAAGAACTAATTTGTCTTTGTTCTCTACTATCCAAACTTATTTGATCTATAGGAAACAATGAGGAGGGCAAACCATGCATGGAGGACTCCCGTCTCTCGTACTCTGATTTTCTAATTTAATAGTACTATAAACTCGATAGTTTTGCCATGCTTCTCTCTTCTCTTTTTGAATTCTACCAACATATTCTCGTCTTATTTGTTGGTATTGCTTCTTTAAATCCTCCATTTGTTCACTTATTCCTCTTCTCCGTACCCTCTGGAAATTCCTCCTAGCCCTGTTCACTCTTCTCCTCATTTCCGCTAATATCCCATTCCACCAAGGAACAACCCTTTTTAATTTTGTGCTGCTCCTTATAAACCTGCAGCAACTTTCATATATAATACTAACTATTTTCTCAGCCTTTTCTCCAGCCAGGCTACTATCTATTTCTTTTCTATTATCTCTAAGTCTTTTTGTAATCTCTTCTTCAAAACACTACCAGTTCTCAGAACTCCTTGCAAATCTCTTTTCAAACCCTGTATTACATTCTACCCTGTCATCACTTATCTCGAAACTGATACCTCTACGATTGCTGATAGTCCAGTCCTCCCTAACCCTCCAACACCATATCTTATTCCACAAGGCTTCTGTATTAATGTTAAATCTATATTAGATTCTCCTTGTATAGTACTAAAGGTAGAGGGCTGGCCCAGCTCATTTACAATATTAAGTCTCTGACTTATCATTTCCTCTAATTGATTTCCTCTAGTATCAGTCTCGCGACTTCCCCAAGTTGTGACCTTGCATTTGAATCAATACCAATTACAATTTTCTTTCCTTGTAATACATCTACCACTTTTTCAATATAGTTTAAATAAGGCTGCAGTTCATCACGGAATTGGCAGAATACACTTACCATATATATGCTAGCAATCTCACTCAAGATCTCAGCACAGACTCCATGAGTAAAACACAACTCATCAATTTGTGTTACCACACAGTCTGCATTTCTCACTATGACAGCAGCCTGACTGTTTACTACACTGACAGTGGTAGATAATGAAAAGGACCTGGAAATAATTGTGCAGGCAGATATGGAATCAGATATGGAGTCAGATATGGAGCTACTCTTGAAGACAGTCTGCAAGAGTAGCTCATGGTGTCTTGTCAATGATATACAGGAATTTTTCTAGCAGGGATAAGGAGGTGATTATCGCCTTGTATAAGGCAATGGTCAGGCCACACCTTGAGTACTGTATACAGATCTGGAGGCCTCATTTTAAGAAGGAAGTAGAGCTGTTGGACTGAGTACAGAGAAGGGTAACAAGATTAGTGAATGGAACAAAGGGTTGCTCTTACGATGAAAGGCTTAAGTTTTGCAAATTGCAGTGTCTGGAGACTAGGAACCTGTGACGTGATCTGATTGAGGTGTATAGCCTTGAATGGTTTGATCATGCTCAATGCTGATGGGATTCTTCCTCTTGCTCAGAATAATTTCCTGAGAGGGCATAAATTATAAATTCAAATTGAGGAAAGACAGTTGTAGGATAGATGTGCGGAAGTTTGCCTTTAGCCAGCAGGTGGTTGATTTCTGGAACAAATTTCCATCTGTCCATTGTAGAAGTTGATAGCTTAAATAGATTCAAGGCAGAACTAGACAAATATTTGGAGTGAGTGGATGGGTGATATGAGAAGGTTTTTTTTTTTAAAGCTTGCTTTCTTGCATCATGTCCCTTTACTAATGCTAACGACACAATAAATTCTCTTCTAATAAACATATGTATTCTTAATAAATAACATATTAACTAATATATCTGACTTAACAAATTTCCATTAATAAATTTATAATAATCCTAAATGAAAACATGTATATAAATTTCTTTTCAAAATAATTTTTGTTGCTGAGTTTACTGTTGTCAAGTTGTTGCACACCCAGATATTACAGCCTTTGTAAAAAATGTGTATTGTGCTTATTTTAGAGTAAAACTTGGTGTTCAAGATAAACAATGGGCTAAACTCCAGCAACTAGAGGGATTAGATTACCAGACAGTTTCTTTCTCTTTAAATCAGACTCCAATCGCATAGCTGTAGAGACCACACTCAATGTTGCTGGAGCCAATCAGAGGGAAGGCAGACATTTTAATGGCATGCAAAGACTAAGATGCATTTAGGGCTAAAGCCTCAAGCTGCGAGCAAATTTAGACTATGTATATATTAAGTGCTTGAAGTGGTGAAACCCATGTTTAGTCTCTAGAGCAAAGTTTCCGGCATCCCCCCCCCCATTCTTCTCCTTCAACCCATGCACGGTACTAAGTACTATAGGTTTTGATACCTTTTGTGTTTGGGGTTTTCATAAAAAAAAAATAGCATCATTAATACACAGCCATTTCTGAATAAACAGAATATTTATAAGGCGGCATCATTTTAATTTATATCTCATATTGTGAATACCTTCACAACGAGTTGCCATGATATTGCACTACTTCGAATAAGTAACGCTTCACCTAAGGAGAAGACTAATGTTACTTATTCTCAGATAGGTATCACTACCCAAGCGGCACCGTTTTGAAATATGGTATGGGATAAAGATATCAGCTATCCTCAATATCTCTATAAGACTGAGCAAAGAAAAAAAGAGGTAGGAAAGTGACAGTAAGAGAGGGAGAGGAAAAGATGCCGTAGAAGAATGAAAGGGATAATTAGTTATAATTCGTATGAACTCAGAGCTCCATGCCCCGGCTGGGCAATGCACCCCCCCTGACGGGGACTGTTGTTACCCAGTCAGAGTCCTGCAAAGATGATTAAGATCATCCTCTGGTGCCGTTTCTGGCTCTTTAGTCTTCATCAGTGGGTAGGTAGGCAGACTGGTTAGACCAGACGTGCTTTCCAGTTTCCGGATATTTCTATGGAATTAACCCTTCAGGGACCCTTTATTGGTCCTGCTTTGGGACTGTCTAGGCTATTTGGCCCTTCTTCGGTGGGTGGGTAGGTACCCAAGTGATGCAATGATGGCAAAACAGTTATGAAGTATAACTCCACAATATGAGAGATGCCTGATGGTGTATGATGTATTTGGACTAAGATGCATTTAGGGCTAAAGCCTCAAGCTGCGAGCAAATTTAGACTATGTATATATTAAATGCAATAGCATCATTAATACTCGTTAAAATTTGCTCGCAGCTTGAGGCTTTAGCCCTAAATGCATCTTAGTCTAAATACATCATACACCATCAGGCATCTCTCATATTGTGGAGTTATACTTCATAACTGTTTTGCCATCATTGCATCACTTGGGTACCTACCCACCCACTGAAGAAGGGCCAAATAGCCCTGAAACGGTGCCGTTTGGGTGGTGGTACCTATCTGAGAATAAGTAACATTAGTCTTCTCCTTAGGTGAAACATTACTTATTCAAAGTAGTGCAATATCATGGCAACTCGTTGTGAAGTTATTCACAATATGAGATATAACTTAAAATGATGCCGCCTTATAAATATTCTGTTTATTCAGAAATGACTGTGTATTAATGATGCTATTGCACTTAATATATACATGGCATGCAAAGAATGACATTTTCTGCAAAATATATCAAACCAAATAGCACCCTCAAAGAACTTCGAGAATACAGATGGTAAGAATTAAACATGAAGCCTGCAGAGGAAGCTAGCCAGTTACTGGCCCTAAAGCTCACAAAAATTCAAAAACTGGTTTAATCCACAGCTTAAATATGGCTTTCGTAAAAAGCAAAGACTTTACAGGAAGTGGCTGAGGATAGGCCATCCTAATAACCGCATTCAGTACAAAAAAGTGTTCACTTCATAAAGCTGAAAAGACAAGCACATTATGCAGCTGTATTTTCAAAGCTAAAACTGGGAAAAAGGATATTTCCCCAGTGATAAGAGAAAAAGGGGTCTCATGACTGTTGAGATCTTTAGTGAATGGTTCAAGAAAAAATTTTAAACAACCCTCTTGTCCCTGACCAATTAGCAACCGAAGAAAACAGGATGAGAATAGCTGACCTCCTTCATCGAATTGCAGAAAAAGAAGAATCCATCCCAAACTTACTAAGAAAGACACCTCTAACAATCATCACAATTACCAAAGAAAACCTTATGAAAACCATAAATAAAATTCCTAATAAAGCAACTGGTGGTCATGATAACTTCCCTCTTTTCATGGCAAAATCAGCAGCTCTTATATTATCGAAGTGTTGCATCATACCTTCAATGAAATCATTCAAAAAGGTACTCTCCCCTGTATAAATGTATATGTGTAAAGTTAGGGTCTAACAACACCAGGAGTTTCCCCCATCTCTGCGTAGTATACATTGTCGTGTGTTACTTTTATAGTATGCTGTAAAAGCCAGAGATCTAAAAATGTATGGATACTGTAAGTGTAATGTGTAACTCTCCCCTGTATAGTGTGTTTGTGTCTCACGGCACCAGTGGTTCCCCCCCCCATCTCTGTGTAATATACATTGTCAATGTATATTACACAGTACAGTATTGAGGCCAGAGATTTAAAAGTGTGTGGGCTTTGGGAGGGGTAGTGTTGTGTACCATTGTTCATCTGGCCATTTAGCCGTTGGGCCCCTAATGGGACCCACCATTGCCCACACTAAGCCCCATGGAGGCAGACCAGATACACAGTAGCTCTATATTTTACTCTGGCAGTCCCTGCCACCTATTTTCCTGAGATTTCAGTGATGATTGGACGTTGTCCTGGCCTCTTGGATGGACCAGTCGGTAATATTATTAGAGAAGTTCCTGGAAGCCAAGGAGACATCTATGGTGGCCTCCTACAGTGTATTACTGAATGTGGGCAGATTGTTTGGTTGGTTTAACACTGTCAACTTTGAATTTGCAAGAAACTCTTCCAGTCTAGTTCCTTTTCTGGTGCCTTCTCTGTCTGGCATGTGACTTGCCACATTGGTGACCAGCAGTTCACGTCTGCACCAACTATAATTTTAGTGTTGGAAAGGGTATCAGCAGCCAGTTGGAGGTATCTTATGGTGAAGGTGTTGTCTTTGCTGAGGCAACAGTAGAGGGCAATAACATAAAATGCCCCCAGAGCTGTGGTGAGGTGGGCACATGCAGCCCAGGCTGTGCAAAACTGTGTGATTTTGGTCATGGTAATATCTGGATTTCTGACTGCAACTGTGGCCCACCGGGTGTCGTCCTCAAATTGTACTATCTTGTAGGTCAGGAGGTATCCCCTTGACTACCTTCACGTGTGAGTATGACTGTTGTATTATCATGATGTCTACATTCTTTTTTTCAGCCTTAACACAGATCTGATCTGCCATCGCGATCCCTGACTGGCCCTCTGTGCATTGATCTGCAGAAATTTTATCTCTGTAGTGTTGTATCCTCTAAGATGTGTCCCCGTAATCCAGCCTGGATTGGAACGAGCTGTTAACTTTCAGGTAGGTGGGGCACTTGTTATCCCTGATTGAGTGGGCACAGTCCAGCTTCAGACTCTTTCAGTTGGCACAGATTGTGTCAGTTTGGGCAATCCCTGTAAGTGTGGCGCCTCCGTAGCCAGGTGAGCAGGAGCAGCAGTGCGTAGCATATGCTCCTTGATTAGATCAGGGTTCGAGCCCGTGACCACCAAATACGGAGGATGCGGAAAGGTTCAGGGAATGACCACCGCATATCCCCGGAGCAATATGGCCTTAGTTGCTAATGCTCCTAAAAACCAAATAACAAACAAACAAACAATAAACCCTGTAAATGTGGCCTTTTGCCAAGCAGTGGCCGCATTTGGGATCAGTCTGGGTGCATTGTATGCCCATATTTACAACACTTGAGGCATTTGGGTATAGCCACATGTTCACGGAAACTGTGGCTGCCCCAATTTACATATACACTGTTCTGGGTGTTTAATACTTTCCATGCTATGGGCACAAGTTCAATTATCCAGTTTTGTTGAGTGCCTTCCTTGGACTTGGATATTGGTTGAATATTTTGGTGTCAGCAGTGTGTCCTTTCTCTGATCGGGGAGAGTGGAAATCAGGTTTCTTTGATAGATTTCCTCTGTTAATTGGTCTGGGGTCAGGTCATATATGACTATTGAGGGCCCATTTATTTTAGGGGTAGTCACTGTGAGCCCCAGCTCAGTGATTTTGGTATTAATGAAATTTTTTGCATTTCCTCATTTGTTTCTGTCTCTATCAGGATTCTGACATTTCTAGTTTTCCTGACCAACTATTCTGGTTTCTCGAATCCCTCTTTTAGGTTGGTCATGATTTGCATCTTTAGTTGTTCACTTGTTTGATTTTCCTCAGTGGTTGTTGGTGGGAGTACTACCAGGTGTGCTTGTTTTGGCAAAGTCTTTTTCTTTATAGCAGGCACACTGCTTTTTATGGTTGATTCACTGGCTGGCATCCTCAGCGCTTGTGTATAAGATGGGACACACTGTTGCATTTTATTTGCCCCACCGTCTAGGTATGCCTCCAGTTTCACAGTAGTTGTTTCATATTTTAGGTTTGTATGGTAAAGAATTGTCTCTGACTTTGTTCAGAGGGAGTCAGTCTGTCCCCTAACACCAGTGGTTATCTGGTTGTTGGAGTCTTTCATGAAATCCTCAAGGGCAGTATGCAGGATTTTTTTTTTTTTACGAAAACCCCAAACATGAGAGGTATTAGAAACTATAGTACTTAGTACCATGCTTGGGTTGGAAATTGAGAAGACGAAAGAAGATATTTGTTGACATTAGACTTGAACATTTCTAACTGTAATTTTCAGAAAATACGTACAAAGGAAGGTTGTTCCAGAAAATGGCAGTTGAATGAATAAACAAGGAAGATGAAAAGTTGGTTCTGTGAGTTTGAAGTTGGACAGTAAATGGATGTTGGCTGGTGGCAGCACGTGTTTGGAATGTTTTCAAAGAGAGAGCGGGAATTATAGAAGCCAATTCAGAAGAACAGCATCCATGGAAATATTACCCCCAGGGGCTCACATCTGGTGAGTATGGGCTTGGCACACCCAGGGTCCTGAGCTGGATATCATCATTCTTCTCTTTCTTGGTGATTCCTTTCTACTTCTCTCTCTCTCTCTCAGGGTAATAGGGAATTTTTTTTTGGCCGGTGCAGCATAAGCCTCAGGCTTCCTTGCACCATATGGCTATTATTAATAATAATAATAATAATAATAATAATAATAATCTGTAGAAAAGGCATGCAGCAGAAACAGTACGTCTGTGAGACAGCGAGTGGAGAGACTCTGATAGAGAGGAGTCATTAATTATCCTAACTGCCCTCTTCTGAATCGAATCTAGAAGCCTGAGAGAGGTTTTGGAGGCACCTCCCCAGATATGGAAACAATATTCCATGGTAGGGCTGATTTGCGATTTGTACAGAGTGAACAGCTGGTTGTGCTGTTGTTATTTGGTTTTTAGAAGCATTAGCAACTAAGGCCTTATTGCTCGGGGGATATGCAGTGGTCATTTCCTGACCTTTCCGCATCCTACGTATTTGGTGGTCACGGGCTCGAACCCCAGTCTAATCAAGAAGCATGTGCTACACACTGCTGCTACTTTCGGCACCTCCGTAGCCCACCTGGCTACGGAGGCGCTGAAAACAGCTGTTTAGAAAAAAAGTAATGCCAATAGTAAAAGAGAAAACCGTTTTTTAGATGCAGAGGAAGCAATATTTGTAATGTGCTTGTGCCAGGAGAGATTAGAAGTCGGTAATCCCCAAAAGAGAGATATCATTTTGCCTAGAAATTGCTGTGTCACCAAAGATAACCATAGGAGCAGAAGAATCCTTTTTGCGAGATGTAAGAGAAGACTGAGTTTTAGAAGAATTGAAATCAACTAATTGTGTTTGGCCCACTGGAGAGTTACCTGGAGATAAACATTTAAGGAATTGGTAGCGGATATTCCAGAAGTTGATTGAGCAGGGAAAGGTTTCTCAAAATAGAAAGTGGAATGCAATGTGCTATCATCGGCAAAACTATGGATAGGATTTCCAGTCAATTGAAGAAGGTATTAATATACAAGAGAAAAAGAGTGGGGGAAAGAACTGAACCTTGGGGGACACCAGCATTAGTGGAAAAGTTAGAAGACAGAGAGCCATCTACCATCACCCTCAGTGAGCGATCATAGAAAAAACTGGATAACCAATGACAAAAAACAGTTGGCAGACTATAAGATGGAAGCTTGTTTAGGAGACCTTTATGCCAAACCTGATCGAAAGCCTTTGAGATGTCAAGAGCAACTGCTTGTGTTTCCCTGAACTTTTCCATTGAATGTGTCCTTAAACAGGTAACATAAGCCAGAATATCACCAGTGGATCGACACTGACGGAATCCATACTGGCGATCATTGATCAGATGGAAGGTTTCTAGGTAGTTTAAGGGTTGGTGGTTCATTGATTTCTCCATTACTTTAGAAAGAGTAGACGTAATTGCAGTGGGACGATAATTTGAGGGGAGGGATTTGTCACCCTTTTTTAGGAACTGGCTGGATATGAGCAAATTTCCAAGCAGAAGGAAAAACACCTTTGGAATAAGAAAGTGAAAAAAGGCGGCAAAGAAAAGGAGTAAGTTCAGGAGCAGAGGATTTCAGAACAAGTGGAGAAATACCATCCGGACATGGAGCTTTCTCAGCATTAAGATTCATCAAAATCCTTCTGACATCTTTTTGACAGAAGACCACAGGGGGCATTGAATGGAGGGTGCTGGGAATGGTGGGAGGTGTTTTACCAAGATCATTGATACAGGAGTTGGAAGAAAAATGGGATGCTCGCAGGTCAGCTTTATATTTGGCGAAAGTGACAACAGAACCATCTGGTTTTGACAGATGTGGGAGCAGAGATGGGCAAAAGTTGCAGCCAATAGCTTTGGCAAGAGACCAGAATGCTCGGCTACCATTAGGGCAAGAAGCAAGTTTTCTACTCTTAGCCTGTTAAAAATATAGTTTGGACTGATTAATAACTGCTTTAAAATTGTTGCGAACTTTGGTGTATGCAGAAAATGAATCTGAAAATTTGGATACAAACCAATTACGATATGCAACGTTCTTCTCTTGAACAGCCTTAGCACATTTATTGGAAAACCAAGGTTTAGATAAAGGATGAGATTTTATGGTTGAATGTGGAATTAAGAATTCCATTCCTACAATAATAATTTCACTGACACGATCTGGGCAAATATTAACATCCGAAGTTTTGAAACAGTAATCCGACCAAGGAAAAGAAGAAAAGAAATCTTGCAGGTCATCCAATTTTGCATACTTGTAATGCCAAACAATAAGAGGTTGGGAATAGCCATGAGATAAAGGCTCCATTGGAGAAGAGACAATCAACAAGTTGTGA
Organism: Mastigoproctus giganteus; assembly: GCF_048544385.1. Taxonomy (NCBI): domain Eukaryota; kingdom Metazoa; phylum Arthropoda; class Arachnida; order Uropygi; family Thelyphonidae; genus Mastigoproctus; species Mastigoproctus giganteus. Next base: position 45,542,100 of record NC_143583.1, read on the forward strand.
TCTGAGGTGCCTAAAGGACCACTCACTTCGACCATGTACTTAGAGGAGTTGTTTGTTTGTTTGTTATTTGGTTTTTAGGAGCATTAGCAACTAAGGCCATATTGCTCCGAGATATGCGGTGGTCATTCCCTGACCTTTCCGCATCCTCCGTATTTGGTGGTGACGGGCTCGAACCCCGGTCTAATCAAGAAGAGTGTGCTACGCACTGCTGCTCCTTCCCACCTGGCTACGGAGGCGCCTAGAGGAGTTGTTTGTGAGAAAAAGATCTAGTGTGTTGGCTGTATGGTTAGGATTGTCCGGTATTCTTGTAAGTAAATGAACAATCTGTGCAAGGTCATTAGTAATTGCAAAAGCCTCAACATTTCGACCAACTGGGTCGGTGTAACTAGAAAACCAAAACCAGCTGGAGTTGTGAACATTAAAATCACCAAGGAAAATTACCTCACTGTTAGGAAAGTTGGACTGGAGAAAGCCATGTTGCAAAGACAGTAAGTCAAAGAGCTCCAAGTGATTAGTGGAGTTGGGAAAATGGTAGAGACAACAGATGAATTTGACACAATGAGGTAGAGAGATTTTAAGCCAGAGAAGATCGAAATGAGGAAATTCTAAATTACCCAGTCTCTGACAGGTAATATCGGAACGGATATATGCACAAGTACCACCTTTGAGGCGAAAGGAATCATACTGCGAATAATTTGGGCAACTGAGATGAGCAGTGGTCGAATCAACTGATAACTGAGATTTTGTCAGAAAAAGTACATAGGTTTGGCGGACTGGAAATGGACATAATTGAGATTAGAATTGAGACCACATATATTTGTGAAATGAACTAGGAAGTGTTTTGAAGGTTTAGATCTTTTCACCGATAAGCTTACTGTATTAGTTTGACAATTCGTGGTGTTTCGATTGTAAGAAAAAGTGTGGGGGGGGGGACATGCTGTATGAAGTAATGAAATTTTTGGATATGGCTTACATATGGTAAGAATATACCCAGATCCTTGACATAACGTGGCCTCGACAATGCTCCTTGCATACACACTACTCGGACTCCCTCCAGTTGCTATATGGCAGAGTAGGGGGTAGCAAGATTATAACACTAGCTTATCCGGAAGCCTCCTAAAGAGTTACCAATAGGTTCGACCCAGTGTTCTAACTAGTGCCTGTCCTGCGAATACCGTTTTAGATCTGTACCCTCGATAATGTAAGGAAGATTGGATCTTGCCATGATGTTCATCATAACCTCAAAAGTCATCAGTCATAATGCATGATGGAAGAGATGGGGATGGGTTGACCGGAACTTAGCTCTGGAGACTAACATGGGTTCCACCACTTTAAGTCTCCAATAAGCAAAATGGCGGTATTTTTTCGGTTGATGAGTCGTCTACCACATAGTATTGCCTGGTAACACGGAGGGGTGGCATTCTTCCATGTGGTGTGGACGCCACACTTCGACCCCTCGATCCCTCCATGCACTTGCACACCCACAGTGTGCATGTGCATGGAGGTTATATCCAGGGTTAAGTCCCACCATCTTGAAGGTGCAATAATTCAATAAAATGAACAAGTTATATCAAAATAGTAGAATTTCACAATATGAAAAGATTGATGCTTACGTAATTGTATTTGGCGTACATATGTCTGCACTGGACGACTTGTACACGTTTGATACAGTCGAACTTGATGCTTGCTTGCCTGTACATGCAGTGGTGCGACTCTAACATGCTGTTTTAGTTCAGTTTCCGCGCAGGCCGTATAAAAATTATTCACGAGCCAGATTCGGCCTGTGGGCCGTAGGTTGGACACCACTGCACTAGTTGATCCAGAAGCCTCCCAAAGGGTTACCAATAGGTTTGGTCCGCTGTACTAACTAGCGGCTGGCCTGCAAACACTGTTTTAGAGCTGTACCATCGAAATGAAAGGAAGATTGGATCTCACCATGATGGTCATCATAACCTCAGAAGTCATCAGTCATACTGCATGATGCAAGAGATGGGGAAGGGTTAACTGGAACTTAACTCTGGAGACTAAACATGGGTTCCACCACGTCAAGCCTCCAATAAGCAAAGTGGTGGTATTGCACTGTTGATGAGAGTCATCTACCACCTAGTATTACCTGGTAACACAAAGGGGGCGGCATTCTTCCATGTGGTGTTGTTGTCACACCTTGACCCCTCCTTACATTGGTTCACACCTGGGTGGTCACCCACTGTGTGCTTGTGAATGGAGGTATTACCCAGGATTACTAACGGTACCACCATCGTGAAGGTGTATGCAGATGATTTGGCTGTCACAGACCATCCGGACTTTGCCGAAATTGGGTCCACTTGACTTGAATGTCACCCGAATATCAGTTCCATCAGCGTTTTAGACTCCCAGGTAGTAAGTACAGCTTGTCTGGCATATCTGAGAGAATGTCTGTGACAACCTTGACCAAAGGATTTGAGTTTTTTATAATACTGTGCCCTCTGACAAGGAGGGTCAAGGGGGCAGGGGCCTCTGGTTATTTTTGTCTCCACAGTCAAATCAATTTGTGGGATGGAATCCTCCTATGTATCCTTTAGCTGAGCACTCTGGCTTCACGTTTCTCTGTCAGGTTTGGACGTGACCAGCTTCTTCCACTTCTTTTTCGAGGCTGGTACAGACCTCATCTCATCCATCGCTTGCTGCATGTTGGTGTCATGGATACGAGTCGGGTCCAGTTGACTTTCAGCACTTCCCTGGGTTTCTTGGTTCATATGAGTGTAGTAGGAGAATGTCACAGTTATTCACAAGTTTCAGATATTTTGACAACTTTTAAAGTTCAAAGGCAACGTTCAGGTTATGTTTGTTTGCTGATGCGATGAGTGGCAATGGCATATAGCAATGACAAATAAAAGGGGATAGGTCCGCAGCACAAGAGGGGAAGGAAGGGGCAGGGAAGCACTTTTTGCTAGTGAGTTTTTGTTGTTTTTTTTTGCTGCCAGGGTGCTTGTGATGTGTTTGCTAGAACGTGAGAGCAGATAATGAAGGTTTTTTTTTTTTTTTTTTATAATGATAATAATTTAGAAGAGATGGAACAAGGTGTGATTATTGTCTGGGTAGACATTTGTTGGGTTACTATTTCGTTTCTATTGGCAGTGTGGTTATGGTGCATGGTTCAGGAGAATTTGGAGGGAATAAGGATTCCATTATTTCAGTAATATTAAGATTCTGCCGGCCTGGTAGAGAGGAATGGCCCACAGAGCTTGCACACTTCAGGGACAGGACAGAGAAGGGGGTGAGAATATTTGCCAGGCTTTAATTGTTTTGTCTAAATGAAGAAATGGAGGGTATGGTTAAAGAAAGAGGGCGAGGCCCCTGGTTTCAAAAGGATTGCCCCAGGGTCCTCAAGGTGATAGAATGGGAGTTATGGCCATGAGAATGTGTGCATTGTTGGCACTCAGTGCCCAGCTGCCTTGTCAGTCAGTAGTTGGGATAGCATTTTAGCTCTATTGGTAGTATGGGTATGGGGGTTGGTTTTGAAGAATGGGGAGGATATCAGGATTCTATTGCTGTATTGGTATTTAGAGTTTTCCAGTTAGATGGGGAATTGCTAACCTAAAGAGGCATAAATTCAAATTGAAGAAAGACGGTTGTAGATCAGATGTGCTGAAGTTTGCCTTTGGCCAGCAGGTGGTTGATTGCTGGAACAGGCTTCCATCTATCATTGTTGAAGTTGATGGCTTAAATAGATTCAAGAAAGAGCTGTACAGGCTTTTAGAACGAGTGGATGGGTGAAATTGGAAGGTGTTTTTTTTTTTTTTTTTGATTGATGCTGCATAAGCTTGCTTTCTTGCATCATACATAAGCCTCTGCTCGTGTTGTATGAAATAATGAAATTTTTAGATATGGCGTAAATGTGGTAAAGATATACACAACTGCTTGACATAACATGACCTCAACAATGCCACCTGCATACTCGCTACTCAGACTCTGTCCATTCTCCAAAATGAATAAGAGTTTACCTCCATAATTTCTTGTAAAATGCTTCAATATCAAACACTCTGTTATACAAAATTTGATATGGTGAATTTAATAAAATATCTTAAATGTATCTTTACACTCGAAGAAAAATTGATGATCAAACATACCCGGTACCAATAGTTTAACAACTCTAAACTTGACACTCAAGAATACGATAAATCATCAACCACTACTTATGAGTGAAAAAACATTAGTATCATTAAAATTGGTAAAAACAAATGTGAATATTATGCAAATATGGTTACTATCCTGAAGCAGATGAAGCTTTTCAATGGAAGGTTGTGTTCACAGTTGAGTACACACTATGGGATGTATGGTAAAATTTAAAGACAATAGATTAACTGCTTTCGTGGCACAAGCATGTAAATAACCAAAAATCTGAAGTGAGAAAGGGACATTGAACATTATTCGAGTTTTGGTGCAATTTAATTTCAAGAATTTCTGCTGTTAATAGTTTAGTATAAATATGTTGAATATTAAGGATTTTTGCTTCATTAAAAGGAAAGTGTGTCCTTCATAAACTGTGTGAAAAGCTAATTCAGAAGCTGAAGATTGAGATGCAAGGACACCTGGGGGTTTGTATATAAGTTTGGGAAATGCTGCCCTAAAACATTTATTAGCATTAGCAAAGGCACATGATGCAAGAAAGCAAGCTTATATAGCATTAGCCAAAAAAATAAAAAAAATAAAAAAATAAAACCCTTATTTCACCCATCCACTTGCTCCAAATGTTTGTCAGGTTCTGCCTTGAATCTATTTAAGCTATCAGCTTCTACAATGACAGATGGAAGTTTGTTCCAGCAATCAACTACCCGCTGGTTAAAGGCAAACTTCCACACATCTGTCCTACAACCGTCTTTCCTCAATTTGAATTTATGCCCTCTCAGGCGATTATTCTGAGCAAGAGGAAGAATCCCATCTGCATTGAGCATGCTTAAACCATTCAAGGCTTTATACACCTCAATCAGATCACCTCGCCTTATTAATCTTTCATGGATTCTTTAGCAGTTAGATTCAATTTAAAATCATGGAAAATCATGGCACATAAATTTCGACAATTAATCTCTATTTTGGCTTATGCAATTAAAAAAATAAATAAATAAAGCATCTTGTCGACAAATTCATGCCCTCCAGTGGTAGCTATTTAAAAGAATTTGATGGAATTTGGAATTTTGGGTAAATAAAGAATGCAGATTTTAATGATAATATTTATTTTTATTATTTAACATTGATTGTAAAATGTTTTGGAGTGGTGTGTGTGTGTGTGTGTGTGTGTGTGTGTGTGTGTGTGTGTGTGTGTGTGTGTGTGAGTGAGTGAGTGAGTGAGTGAGTGAGAGAGTGAGTGAGTGAGTGTGTGTGAGAGATCTTGGGAGTGTCATTTTGCTAGGGATCTGGACCTGCTAGGAGGGAAAAAAAATGAAAGCATGGAATGATGAGATGAGTTTTGGACAAAAAGATTCTCCTCTTCTTATAGAAGAGTCTTTAGAGAGAACTAGAATCTCTTACAGAACTGGATTTTTATCTTAAAGAAGAGACTCTATTACTCTAAGTTAGTGTTTGGTGACCTGACTGAGGTATTCAAAACTTTAAAAGAGTTAAGTAATCTAAACCCTGGCAGAACCTTTTTTTTTTTTTTTCATATGGCAGACACTGGGACATAATTTCCACTAATTAAGAATAATTGCAGGTGCAAGAATTTTTCTTTTAGCCAAAGAACCTACTAAAAATTCTTATCTACCTATGGGGAGCTGGAAAGCATATTTAAATTTAGTCTTTTGGATAAATATAGCTAGCATTTGCATAGGTTACATTGCCCATTTTAAACCTTGATAGTCCAAAAATTAAAATAAAAGATGTCGGGTTATGTTTAAATGTGGGCACTGCATTACAATGAAAATTGAAAGCAAGCATACATATGTAGCTTTAAAATTGCTCAAAAAAAGTTTGGAATTTTTTACTCAAAATTTTTGATAATGTTTTTATAAAGTAACAAAAAATACTATATAAAAACAAAGAAATAAAATTTTTAATGTACATGTTAATGTGAGATATCTCTTGGTTTCTCTGCATAGAAAACTTGATTACAACAAACAGTTTCACATGCTGTTTGCTTTTAGCATTTACAGTTAGTGTGAATGGATTATTAACAGTTGCATATTTAATTTAAATTTTCTTTCCTAGCATAGTTTATACAAAGTGTAGCATAAAGTTCCAATAGTGGTGCAGTAAAAAGAACAAAGTGAAGGAGCTCAAAAATGGTTTTATTTTTATTCAAAGTAATCACCACCTGATTGAATGTATTAAGAATCTGCAGATAAAAATCTTCATGCATTAAGAATCTGCAGGTAAAGGAACCACTAGGTGGCAGTGATCACAGTGTGCTGAAGTGGGATTTACTCAAAGAGGTAACTACCATCAGGGATAAAGGGAAAGGTTATTGCTTTCGTAAAGGCGACTACGATGGTCTGAGACAGTATTTAAATTCTATACAGTGGGACCAACTGATGATGTTACCAACAGCAAATTCAAAATTGGAAGCATTCAAAGAACTTATCTTGGAAGCTACTAGGCTTTACATACCAACTAAGACATATTGTTCAAGGTTTAGGCCTAAATGGATGTGAGATGAACTAATGAGACATATGGCAGAGAAGAAAAATGCATGGGATACATATAAATTAACTATATAATATCGGTGTTTAGATACACCATAGACACTCTTAAAAAAACTACAAAGTAGTTGTTGTGGGCATCATTTGCTCTTTCTCATATTGTGCTCTGCCTTCACGTCGATTAACGTCGAATATTGTGCGATTAACTTCACAACTGGGTCGTCATGTCTGCAATACTAGGGTACCTGCCCACCCACTGATGATAGGCCAATAGCCTTGAAACATGTCTGGGTGGTGGTACTCACTGAGAATAAGTAACAATAGTCTTCTCTATTAGTGAAGCGTTACTTATTTGAGGTAGTGCAGTATCATGGCAACTTGTCGTGAAGGCAGAGCACAATATGAGAAAGAGCAAATGATGCCCACAACAACTACTTTGTAGTTTTTTTAAGAGTGTCTATGGTGTATCTAAACACCGATATTATATAGATACTAAACTCTTAAAGTATTATGCCATGTGCATTTAATTATTTTAAATATAAATTAACACATTACACAGAAGCCTATGATAGATACAAGTTGATCTGTAACCAAGTTACAAAGGAAGTTAGGCAGGCGAAGGCAGATTACGGGAAATCTTTGGCAAGGGATGCAAAGAAAAACAGCAAAGAGTTCTTTACTTATGTAAACTCTAGAAGGAAGAGGATGAATCAGATTGGTCCACTTGATATCGATGGTTCAACTGTTGATGATCCTGCTCAGGTAGCTAACAATTTGGCATCGACATTCACTCATGAGGAGTTATTCAGCGAGGGGAATTCTAGAGGTGTATTCAACTCTGGCAGTAAGCTAGATAATCTTGTAATAACTGAGAGTAAAGTGGAGGAGAAATCGTTGAAGATGGGGTGGATGGGATCTATCCAGTTATATTAAAGGAGGCAGCAAAGGAAGTAAGCAAACCCATAGCCATAATTATGAGAGCTTCCTTGGACTCAGAGGAGGTATCCATAGACTGGAGATGTGCAAATGTGACCCCAATTCACAAAGGAGGATCAAAGGCTGACACAAGTAATTATAACGCTTTGAGTTTAACTTCTGTTCCAGGAAAATTAATGGAGGCACTGGTTAAAGAAGCATTGCAGGATCATCTAGACAAGACTTCAGTTATAGCTCGGACTCAGCATGGTTTTGTTAAGGGGAAGTCTTGCCTGACCAATGATTGGATACTATGATGCAGTCACAAAAGAACTGGATTTTGATACTGTTGCACATGGAAGACTGATGTACAAATTGGAGCAGTGTGGCATTGAAGGCAAATTGCTTCTATCGATAAAGGGGTGGTTGAGGGGGAGAAGACAGAGTGGTAATCAATGGACACTGCTCATCGTGGACAGTAATGTTATTAGTGGGTGTCCCTCAGGGTTCAGTGTTGGTTCCATTATTGTTTTCTGTATTTATAAATAATGTTGATGATGGTATATCAAGCTTAATGTTGAAGTTTGCAGACAATACAAAGGTTGGCATGGTTGTTAACGACACTACTGACACTATGCTGCTGCAACAGGACCTGGAAAGGTTGAGCAGATGGGCTGAGAGGTGGCAAATGAAGTTTAACATTGGCAAATGTAAAGTATTACATATGGGAAACAGCAACCCCAGAGCAACGTATCAACTCTGTGGTACTACACTGACAGTGGTAGAGAATGAAAAGGACCTGGGGGTAATTGTGCAGGCAGATATGAAGCTCTCTGAGCAGTGCAGATCGGCTGCAAGAGTAGCTCATGGTGTCTTGTCAATGATATACAGAAATTTTTCTAGCAGGGATAAGGAGGTGATTATTCCCTTGTATAAGGCAATGGTCAGGCCACACCTTGAATACGGTATACAGGCCTGGAGACCTAATTTCAAGAAGGATGTAGAGCTGCTGGAATGAGTACAGAGAAGGGCAACAAGATTGGAACAAAGGGTTGCTCTTACGAAGAAAGGCTTAAGTTTCGCAAATTAGAGTGTCTGGAGAATAGGCACCGGCGAGGTGATCTGATAGAGGTGAATAAAACCTTGAATGGTTTGAGCATGCTCAATGCTGATGGGATTCTTCCTCTTGCTCAGAATAATCACCTGAGAGGGCATAAATTCAAATTGAGGAAAGACAGATGTAGGATATATGTGCGGAAATTTGCCTTTAGTCAGCGGGTAGTTGGTTGGTGGAACAGACTTCCATCCCTTGTTGTGGAAGTTGATAGCCTAAATAAATTTATGGCTCAGCTGGACAGGTATTTCGAAAGAACGGAGGGGAGAAGTGGAAGTTTTTTTTTTTTTTTGGAAGATGCTGCATAAGCTTGCTTTCTTGCATCATATGGCTTTACTAATGCTAATACTTATTACACCATTCTAAAAATTTCTGAAAAGAGTCAGTGAAGGCAATCAGAGAAATGATTTTCAAGTCCGGCAGTTAAATTTTTTTTATGTAACTGCATAAAGTTACATTTTCTTTATGTCGTCAACATTCTGAAATATCTTTCCTTTGAGGGCAGTTTTCAGCTCTGGAAAGAGATAGAAGTCCACTGGTGCTAGATCGGGAGAATAGGTGAATGGTTGATCTGTACAATGCCACGTTTCATCAGAAATGGCCTCACAACAAGTATGGAATGGGCAGGACATTGTTGTTCAACAAGAACCAGATGCATTTCTCTTGAAATTGCAGCTTCAGCAGAGAAATTCACTTCAATAGTCTTTGAAGCATCTATACATAGAATGCAGCATTGACTCTCTCCCCTTCAGGTACAAATTCCTTGTGAATCACACCCTGTTCACTGAAAAAACGTGGTCAGCATTATCTTGATTCTGGACTTGTCTTAATGAAACTTTATAGGTCTTGTTGATGATTTTGAAGTCCACTGCAAGCTCTGATGCTTTGTTTCTGGGTAATATTGAAACACTCAGCACCCATTTTCGGTGACAGTATTTGCGAGGAAATTTGGATTGTCATGATAAGTCTGAATGAAATCTTCGTATAATGACATTTTTCAGTTTCTGCTCATCTGAGGCTGTGTGGCACAAATTTTATACAGACCTTCCTTTTTTCTAACTCTACATGTGCAGAATTTGATGAATCGTCTCCTTATTTATATCAGCTCATAATCTATTTTTAAGAAGTTATTAAATGAGGAAAACTCAAGAGCATTATGCGAGGATGGAGAGACGAATGAAAGAGTAGTGGAAGGCATAAGCAGGAAAGAAGTGGAAGGCATAAGCAGGAAAGAAGTGGAAAGTGCACTCAGAAAAATGAAGAGGGGGAAAGCAGTAGATGCTGATCACATACCAGTAGAGGTTTTGGTTTTTTGTGTTTTTTTTTTTAGGAGCATTAGCAACTAAGGCCATTTTGCTCCGGGGATATGCGGTGGTTTCTCTGACCTTTCCGCATCCTCCATATTTAGTGGTCACAGGCTCGAACCCCGGTCTAATCAAGAAGCATGTGCTACGCACTGCTTCTCCTGCTCACCTGGCTACCGAGGCGCCGCCAGTAGAGGTATGGAGAAGTATGGGCGAAGAAGGGATCGATATCTTATGGGACCTTATGGAGAAACTGTGACAGCAGGAGAGGATACCAAATGAGTGGAGGGAAAGTATACTTGTCAATCTATAAAGGAAAGGATGATGTGCAGGAATCTGGGAAAGAATTGTGGAAGGAAGGATAAGGCAGGAGATGGAAATAGGAGAGGAACGGTTCACTGTCATGCCGGGAAGAGGAACAACAGATGCGGTCTTTGCTTTAAGGCAGGTGATAGAAAGGTACAGAGAGATGCAAGTAGAGTTGCACTTGGTGTTCATAGACCTGGAAAAAGCATATGATAGAGTGCCCAGACAAGAGGTATGGAGATGCATGAGGGAGAAGGGTGCATCAGAAAAGTATGTAAGGCTTGTGGAGGAAATGTATGAGGGAGTGGTGACTCAGGTTAAGAGTAGTGTAGGGATGACTGAGTGGTTCTCTGTAGTAGTTGGACTGCACCAAGGATCAGCTCTCAGCCCATATCTGTTTGATCTGGTAATGGATGTGTTCGTGAGAGACGTGAAGAGTTGTGCACCATGAAATATGCTGTTCACAGACAATATTGTACTATGCGAACCATCCCAAGGAAAGGTAGAGAAGAAATTGGAGGAATGGAGGAAAGCGTTGGAAGAGAGAGGTATGAGGATAAGTAGAACAAAGACAGAATATATGGCACTGAATGGAGAAGATGAGAGTTCTATAAAACTGCAGGAGGAAAAGGTAATTTCCTCCTGTTTCGAAATTTAAGTATCTGGGATCGAACAAGAGGGATGGAGGATTGAGTACAGAAATACAGCATAGAGTGCAATGTGGATGGTTGAACTGGAGAAAGATGAATGGGGTGCTGTGTGATAAGAAAGTAAATTGCAGAATGAAGGGAAGAGTGTATAAAACTGTAGTTAGACCCGCATTGATGTACGGTGCTGAGACATGGGCGATTACAAGGGCCCAGGAGAAGATGGAAGTGGCAGAGATGAGGATGCTAAGATGGATGTGTGGTGTGAAGAGGAAGAACATGATAAGAAATGACTACATCAGAGGTACGGTTAATGTGGGCCTCTGATTAAAAAAATGCAGGAATCTATGTTGAAGTGGCTTAGACATGTGGAACAAAGAAGTGAGGAATATGTGAGGAAGAGGTGCGGAAAGTTGGAGGTGATAGGGAAGAGGAAGGGGGGGGAGACCTAAGCTGAGATGGAAGGACAAGGTGGCAGTGGATGGAGGAGAGAGGAAGCCCAGGATAGGGAGGAATGGAGGAAAAGAATTAAGGATGGAAATGCCAACCCGATATAAACGTGGGAAGAAGGCGAAGATA